>NC_092367.1:12483108-12720773 GCF_030848805.1 Temnothorax longispinosus | reverse complement strand
TCTCTCTCTCTCTCTCTCTCTCTCTCTCTCTCTCTCTCTCTCTCTCTCTCTCTCTCGGTAGGTTATCATCTGCCAGACCTGTTCGCGCGGGAGTGCCGCAGGGTTCTGTATTGGGACCTATACTATTTATTTTATATCTACTGGGCTTCGGCGGAGTGTTAAAGTACTGCAAATATAATTTCTACGCAGACGACCTTCAAATCTATCTCCACATTGAGCCTGAATTTCTCGCTGAAGCCATTGCTCTAATCAATGAGGATATTTGTAGGGTAATTAAATGGGCTTTCGACAACAATCTCATGATTAACCCCAAGAAGACGAAAGCGATGATCTTGGGGACGTCTCGGTACGTTGGTAGCTTGGATCTGGATGCCCTGCCCCGTATCACTGTGGACGGGTCCGCTATCTCTTTCACGGACAAGGTGGAGTACCTAGGTGTCACTCTCACCAGCACACTCTCCTGGGCTGAACAAACCACGAAAACAATCTCTCGTGTCAATTCGGCGCTCTACCAACTCAAACTCGGCATGCATCTCTTACCATTTTCTCTCCGGGTGAGGCTTGTCATGGCTCTTATCTTCCCTTTGTTTGACTATTGCTGCACGGTCCAAACTAACATCACTGGTGAGCATGACCTTCGCTTGCAAAGAGCTTTCAACAAGTGTGTCCGCTTCATTTTCAAGGTTAAATGGGATGAGCACATCTCACCTTACTTGGATGAACTTGGCTGGCTGAAAATTGGGCCGCGACGTTTGTTCTTCGTGGGAAGTTTGACCTTCTCTGTCTTATGGAGGAGGAAACCGCAGGTCATCTATAGTAACTTCACGTGGAAAAGTGCATCCTCATATGACACACGGTCCTCGTGCGGCTCTCTTAGTCTCCCTCCGTGCCGTACGGAATTTTTTAAACGTTCCTTCTGCTCCGTCGCCGCTGAACTGTGGAATGATATTCCCTCGGGCATCCGTAACGTCTCATCTATTAACGAATTCAAAAGTAAATTCCACAAGCACTTGCTTCTGCAGTCGAAATCGTAGCTTGTTTGTCTGCGATATCTCACATGACTATCTATTACGAAAATAAGCTATGTACTTTATCTATTCTATTCTATCTACTCTATTTTTTCTCTTAATGTGTTTCTTTCATTGTATGCTTTCTTGTAACGTGTGTCAATTTTGGAGCAATGTCTTAACGCTTCAGGGGACGTGTCCCAGAGCGTATAATAAATGAAGATTAATCAATCAATCAATCAATCTCTCGCACGCACGCACGCACGCACGCACGCACGCACGCACGCACGCACGCACGCACGCACGCACGCACGCACGCGCGCACGCGCGCACACACACGCGAGATGATAAAACTGCGAGAAACGAGAACAACGAATGTTTTCGAGGCACTGCCGGCGCATCACGTTATCCCTTGCAGCCGCACGATATGTTTTACTGGATGTTTCGCGACGAAGAGTTTTCGTATTTCTCTTCCATTCGTTGGTGTCAAAAAGGTGCGAACTTTGCCATTTTCACGATATATTTGCTCGGCAAAATCACACCTCTATTAAGCTGGACCCCCCACCAGCGCAAATCAAGTTCTTACTAGGTCAAAAAATTTAGTGCTATTTAGGTGCTAATTAAGTGCCCTAGTCCGAATTTTGGTGCTCGAACCGTTTAGCAGGAAATCGCGTAAAAAATGGGGGGGTCCAGCTTGCCATAAAGCTGGACCCCCCCATATCAGAAAATGGTCCTACAAAGAAGATAAGTACACTATAATTTAGTGCTAATTAAGTGCTAATTAAGTGCTCTAAAAAAAAGATAAAATATTGACAGATTATAACATTTATTTAAATATACCATTATATATTGAACGCACAGTACCGTCGCGGTCGACACAAACACTTAAAAAGATTGCCGCATGAATATATTCGTTACTAAAATGATCGAAAACATATATTTCCCAAATCTGAGTTCATTGCTAACAGTAAAACAATTACAATAATTAACTTAGACCAGCCGTTGGCGCTGAGCACTAAGTTCCGTCATCTGATCGTCTACGAATTAGTTGCTCGCATGATTATAGTATTAAAATAATTCTCAGACATTGTACTTTAAAAGAATTACACGATTCGAATTTAGTGTTAGCTGCTTAGTGTGAAATTAATTAATTAATCAATGGAGCGCGCGCTTCGCGGATAAACTAATTAATTTCAACGCTATACAACTAGCACTAAATTCGAGTCGTGGTACTTTCTTAAAGTACAATGTCTCAGGATTATTTTGGGACCAAAAAACACGCGAGCCCGTAATACTTTGACGATGCATGGCGTTGAAATTAATTAGTTTATCCGCGAAGCGTGCACGCCGCGCTCTAAAGTTTGTTACAGAATCGTAAAAGAATTTGGTGCTCGCGTGATTATGGTGCCAAAATAATCATGATACATTGTACTTTAAGAAAATATCACGATTTGAATTTAGTGCTAGCTGCAAAGGGTTGAAATCAATTAATTAACTCATGGAGCGCGCGCTCAGCGCTCTATAATTCGTTACTGCATCGTCAAAGAATTAAGTGCTCGCGTGATTATGGCTTAAAATAATCCTGAGACATTGTACTTGAAGAAAATATCACGATTCGAATTTAGTGCTAGCTGCAAAGGGTTGAAATCAATTAATTAATCATGGAGCGCGCGCGCCGCGCTCTATAATTCGTTACAGAATCGTCAAAAGAATTAGGTGCTCGCGTGATTATGGTCTTAAAATAATCCTGAGACATTGTACTTTAAGAAAATATCACGATTTGAATTTAGTGCTAGCTGCAAAGGGTTGAAATCAATTAATTAACTCATGGAGTGCGCGCTCAGCGCTCTATAATTTGTTACTGCATCGTCAAAGAATTAGGTGCTCGCGTGTTTTTGGTCTCAAAATAATCCTGAGACATTGTACTTTAAGAAAATATCACGATTTGAATTTAGTGCTAGCTGCAAAGGGTTGAAATCAATTAATTAACTCATGGAGCGCGCGCGCAGCTCTCTATAATTCGTTACTGTATCGTCAAAGAATTAGGTGCTCGCGTGTTTTTGGTCCCAAAATAATCCTGAGACATTGTACTTTAAGAAAATATCACGATTCAAATTTAGTGCTAGCTGCAAAGGGTTGAAATCAATTAATCAACTCATGGAGCGCGCGCGCAGCGCTCTATAATTCGTTACTGCATCGTCAAAGAATTAGGTGCTCGCGTGTTTTTGGTCCCAAAATAATCCTGAGACATTGTACTTTAAGAAAATATCACGATTCGAATTTAGTGCTAGCTGCAAAGGGTTGAAATCAATTAATTAACTCATGGAGCGCGCGCGCCGCGCCCTAAAGTTCGTTACAGAATCGTCAAAGAATTAGGTGCTCGCGTGATTATGGTCTTAAAATAATCCTGAGACATTGTACTTTAAGAAAATATCACGATTTGAATTTAGTGCTAGCTGCAAAGGGTTGAAATCAATTAATTAACTCATGGAGCGCGCGCGCAGCGCTCTATAATTCGTTACAGAATCGTCAAAGAATTAGATGCTCGCGTGATTATGGTCTTAAAATAATCCTGAGACATTGTACTTTAAGAAAATATCACGATTCAAATTTAGTGCTAGCTGCAAAGGGTTGAAATCAATTAATCAACTCATAAAGCGCGCGCGCAGCGCTCTATAATTCGTTACTGCATCGTCAAAGAATTAAGTGCTCGCGTGTTTTTGGTCCCAAAATAATCCTGAGACATTGTACTTTAAGAAAATATCACGATTCGAATTTAGTGCTAGCTGCAAAGGGTTGAAATCAATTAATTAACTCATGGAGCGCGCGCGCAGCGCTCTATAATTCGTTACTGCATCGTCAAAGAATTAGGTGCTCGCGTGTTTTTGGTCCCAAAATAATCCTGAGACATTGTACTTTAAGAAAATATCACGATTCGAATTTAGTGCTAGCTGCAAAGGGTTGAAATCAATTAATTAACTCATGGAGCGCGCGCGCCGCGCCCTAAAGTTCGTTACAGAATCGTCAAAGAATTAGGTGCTCGCGTGATTATGGTCTTAAAATAATCCTGAGACATTGTACTTTAAGAAAGTACCACGACTCGAATTTAGTGCTAGTTGTATAGCGTTGAAATTAATTAGTTTATCCGCGAAGCGCGCGCTCCATTGATTAATTAATTAATTTCAACACTAAGCAGCTAACACTAAATTCGAATCGTGTAATTCTTTTAAAGTACAATGTCTGAGAATTATTTAATACTATAATCATGCGAGCAACTAATTCGTAGACGATCAGATGACGGAACTTAGTGCTCAGCGCCAACGGCTGGTCTAAGTTAATTTTGTAATTGTTTTACTGTTAGCAATGAACTCAGATTTGGGAAATATATGTTTTCGATCATTTTAGTAACGAATATATTCATGCGGCAATCTTTTTAAGTGTTTGTGTCGACCGCGACGGTACTGTGTTCAATATATAATGGTATATTTAAATAAATGTTATAATCTGTCAATATTTTATCTTTTTTTTAGAGCACTTAATTAGCACTTAATTAGCACTAAATTATAGTGTACTTATCTTCTTTGTAGGACCATTTTCTGATATGGGGGGGTCCAGCTTTATGGCAAGCTGGACTCCCCCATTTTTTACGCGATTTCCTGCTAAACGGTTCGAGCACCAAAATTCGGACTAGGGCACTTAATTAGCACCTAAATAGCACTAAATTTTTGACCTAGTAAGAACTTGATTTGCGCTGGTGGGGGGTCTAGCTTAATAGAGGTCAAAATCACCGTACTTTCGTGCGCTGCATTATCGTTTGTATGATGGCATCTATAGAGAACGATGCGTCTCATTCATCATGTGATTCGTATATGATCAAATTATCTTGCGTTATTATACCGTTTTTTTTTATATAATATAAACTATTTTATATGGTTAATTAATAAATTTTTATTTTTGCCTGATGTTTTCATATGTAGTTTATAACAAAATAATCAGAGCACTGTAATTTGTAATGTAAGTTATAATGAAAGCAATGTATCAATATATTAATGAAAATTGCGTTATAAATAATAATAGCTCCGACGGTTCTTTGAAACACAGTAGGTAATAATGAAGCAAATTACATTTAACGCGCGATGGCAGCCGAACGCAGTATTTCCAAATAATAATGCAATACTCGAAAATATATGGGACATTTAGGCCGCTCTTTCACCCAGTTAACAATGGAGGATGTACAAATCTCTATAGAAACGTATGAATAGGGTACGGGGAACCGGAGAAGTTTCATAAAACGCCTAGAAGGACCATTGAGGGATTGAAACAAACGTTCGCGGAGCAAGTTGGCGCAAAAGTTGGCTGGCGGTGGAGCAGTGACACGAAACATAATGCGCAAGCTCGCAATAACGATCCCCGCGTGAGCACAAAAAGAAAGCGCGCGGGATTGAAGGAGGGCGAGAATATGAAATACTTCTCCACTCCGAAAGCTGTCGGTGGAAAATGTATCGCGAAAGGCAGGACGGCGCGCACGACCTACTTTGTTAAACAATGCAATCTTATCCGCGCTCGGAAGTCTTTGCAAATCGACTCTTCTTCGTTCCATGGAAATATCTGTGCAAAATTACATTTTTATTCAAAGCTCGCGAGTACAAAAAGAACTCGGTGCAATCGCATTAATCTTATGGAGCTTACTCGTATGTAAAAATAGTCATATAAAATATATAATTATAATTATGTATGCCTTAAAACAATAAGATATAATCTTAATATAAAAATTACATATGTACGTATCTTCTTTAAGAAATGAAGAGGTATAGAGAATTTTAGATACAGAAAAATGTCGATTATTTTTATGAAACTTATGGAAGCTTATTGTATAAGAGTAGGATCAATTGCCTACTTATTACTAGTGTATCCGAGTAATTTCCCAGACTTCACGCGAGACTATCGCGCATCACGATTCTCCTTCTCTCTTTCTTGCTGAGGCACCGAGCCCCCCAATAATTTCGCACTTAGCTCGCGATCGTAGCACAAAGACATCCCGCGCTCGCCCGCCGGCCATCTGTTCAATTAGAGCGCGTACGTAAGCTTAATACAGGTTTGTAAATCAATTGCAATAGGTAAAGGGGAGGGGCGAGGTGAGAGGAGACGGGAACAGAGGCGGGAGGATTGCGTGTGGTCAGGTCGTAGGTGTCCGTGCTTCCATGAGCTGCGGACTGCACCGCGTAGTAAAGAATATACTTGCCCTCCCCTGATATCCACTTCGTGCCACGCTAGTCAAGGCGAGGGGCTTTTACAGGGTGGTCAGATTAGAATGGACTGGATCGATTTAAGTCTTACAAATTTTTTTAAGCAATATTTTAAAAACTATTACGCGGTCATGCGATAAGTTGTGCCGCATAACATTTAGAATTATTTCTCGCGTTTACGTTCAAATATAACAAAACTCTTTTCCTGACTTTACAGTAAATATTTTTGGTACAAGTATAATACAAATAAGTAACATGCAATTTAATTGAATTACCAAGTCATCTGTAAATTTTACTTGAAATTGACATAAGCCTTCTAAAGAAAATAGAGAAACTCGTATAAGACTAAATTAACTACTTTACATAATTTCAAATAGTAGTATATTTAACCTGATAATATTATCAGATAACTCGAGTAGGAACAGGTTTGGGAAGTAACGCATTACTTTGTAACGCCGTTACTGTTGCAGTTACTTTTTTTTGTAACGGACTGGTAACGGCGTTACTTTTTTCTTTTTGTAACTGTAACGGTAACCTAGTTATATTTTTTCAGTACGGTAACGAATTGAACAGTTACTTTTGTCGTTACTTTTTATATTTTGAATCTATTTGTGACATAATTTTTGCATATTCAATCTTCAGTCTTCAACCGATATCCATAGTCCATTATTATATTTAAGATCGCCTTAAGAATAGTTTTAAGATATCATAAACTAATCACAGAGCCGTATAAGAACAAACTTTATGAATACCGGCTTTGGTGCCACGCGCTTCTGCGTTTTTTTTGTGTTAAAATTTTTAAACATAAAATTAAGGGTACAAAAAAGTTTAAATTTTACTGTATTTATAAATTTAATAAAAACTAAAATTTTTTATTTGCATTTTGGGCATTATAAAACCTTTCTCTATAAATTTTTTGTAGTCTTGCAATTTAAAATATAAAATTTTATTACTTTTATTAATATTTTAACAAAAAATATTACAAAAATAAATTTTTTAGTCTGTAATCTTGTTTTAGCATTAAAAACGTAACAGAAAAAGTAATCATTACTTTTTAAATAACGGTAACAAGTTACTTTTGAGAATCATTAACTAGTAACTATAGTTACTTGTTTTACTCGGTAACGAGTAACGGTAACTAGTTAGGTACTTTTAAAAAGTAATTTTCCCATCCCTAAGGGTGGGAGCAACAACATTATTGATAATGCGAGCTTTACAATGTCACAATGAGTCTCGATTTTAAATTAAAATCGCCAAACGTAAAAAAAAGTTCGAGTTTTGTTTCCGACAATGCAACATACTTCCACGACTCCCAGCTCCGCATCTTTTGCCTAGGGACGCCCTGTAGATGCGAGCAGCGTGTTATTTGCCGAAAAAAGGATGATACGGATAGCGCGCACGGCGGAGATGATTGTCCGTAATTTGCGGTGGGGGCCGTGCACCACCGCAGCATACACCGGAGCCGTGAATACAATCTATTATTACATCGCCTATATGCAACGCGCGCGCCGTAACGTGTGCTAGTTTGTGGCGGTTGGACTAACACGGGTATTTGTGGACTATCCGATCGCGTACGTGTGCGCCGGGGCTATTGTGAGGCGCGCAACAATGTGCGCTTTTTGTGACAAGTCGCGAGAATCAGATGCGATCGGGCTCGATGGCTGGTTATCCAATCCCGATTTCAGGCCGAGCCACGGACTTTAAGTAGACTCCGCTGGATATACGCGAGATGACTAACACGGAGCCTAGACACGGCCCTCCCTTCACGGACCTACTCTATCGTGACCGTCGTCTTTTTTCTATAGTCCTTTTCTTGCGAAGAATTTCCTATTCCCTCTTTCTTGCTACTTTCCCATCGATGCCGGGTCGCGCCTTTTCGATTCGTCGTGCTTCATTATAACCAGCTCGCAAATTCATGCCCCGATCAGTGAACGACGGTTCTTCATCGCTGATCGATTACAATATATGTTGAAAAATAAGTAACTCAAGCTCTGAAAAGACAAGCTACTCTCTAAATCTCATAGAGTGGTTTCGCCACTAATATATATTAGAGTAATTGCGACAGTCACTCCTAAAGAGAGAATTGTCACTCTAATTTAAGTAAATGCGACCACTCATAATGTAGGAGCGAATTTTTCACTCAAGTTTTTAGAGCGACTACTCTACCGGAGTGATGTAATCTCACTCTACAGCTGTAGTAAATCACGATTCACTAAAAACGACTGATAAGTGATTTTAACAGAGTGAAATTTTGTACTCAAAATTATAGAGTGACATAATTCACTCCTATAAATACTAATCTACTACACTCGAAAAGAGTACCCTCTTACTCAGAATGTTTCACTCTAACTTATAGAGCAATTTTACTTTTTCTTAAAGTGACAAATCATTCGAAGTGTACAGGCTCAATTTTCACTTTTTATTACGCTTTCATTTCACTCGTTTTGAGTAATATTTCACTCTTCGACTTTTAGAGAGTAAAAATGCATCAGCCACGATTACAAGTACTAAAAAACTTTCCAGATACATGGACCGGTACGGATTTGTATTCCTCAATGTTCATATACACAAGCGTTACTTTCTCGCTTGTTCTCTAAACCACGCTCAGAAGTCTCGATTGCATCACTTCGATGAAATTGCCGAGGCCGTTTCGACGATTCCGGTCGGTTCGCTGTTTTCCCGTGATGCCCGCTAATTTACAGCGGTGAGTCTTACGGAGTCATTACAAGTTAATTTTAAGGAAACCTGTGTGGTGTAATACACTGGCTTACGGCGTACTAAAACTGATACCGCCGCCGCCGCCGCCGCCGCCGTCGCGACTCATATGCATATACCGCATCTCACGTTCTAGGGTTGCATCGTGGCGCAAGTGAGATCCTCGAGAATAATTTGCGAAGGTACATCGGCATCAAGGTCTCGGTTGATTCACGGCAGTTTCCTGCGGTTTCATCGCTCGCTCGGCAATAATAATCCGCGTGTCTTTCTGTACACGGCAAGTCGATCTGACCGTAGGGCAAATCGAGTTTTACATTAGAAACCCACTCACTGATTCACTCAATTAGATTTGTCAAGCTCTATTAGTTATTAGTTATTATAGTTACTCTATAGCATAAAGATATTTTTAACTTTAATTCAATTTATCTTCCATTTTGACTCATTGTTAAAGTGCAGTATAAAAAGAATTCTTAGATTATGTGAGAGAAAAAATGCATCTTTTAAATTTGATTGTTCTGCGACAAAGATTACTCCTAAATGTTTCAAGCGAAATTGTTAAATGCGGATTTTAATTAAACGTGTGCAAAGTTATTAAAAATGGAGAATAAAATGAAATATTAAATCGACTCAACCTATTCGAATGGACGGAATGTATTATTATTTAAATAGTCTCTGCTTATTGCTTCGCACTCGTTATACTTTACTTTTTAATACGATAATCTTTTAATTCAATATCTCATTTCTCGTTCTAGTTAATTGCAGAACGCGGAGGAAAAAAATCTTATAACACAGACATTAAAATTTATATTTATAAAGAAAAATAAGTTGGGAGGAATAAGTTGAAGGGCGTCTTTAACCTATCAACCCTCTTTAATTTGTTCCATGTTCGACCGACATCCTCCGATATTGAAAGACACGCATAAACGCGGTTAAAATGAACGGAGGCTCTCTCTCTCTCTCGGCTCTTAGAGAGCGAAGGAGCGAGCAGAAGAGAGGAGAGAGAGAAGCGCGAGAGAGAGAGAGGAGAGAGAGAGAGACGAGGAGAGAGAGAGAGAGAGTGGAGGAGAGCGAGAGAGAAGCGAGAGAGAGGAGAGATCGAGAGGCTCGAGAGCGAGTAGGAGAGAGAGAGAGAGCAGGAGAGAGAGAGAGAGAGAGAAGAGAGAGAGAGAGAGACGAGAGATCTCTCTCCTTGCTCCTTATCATACTCTATTCTTTATACACATATTATTCGAGTTGTTAATTTACAAAGTATGTCAAATTTACGATGATAATGGTTGCTCGCTATGAGAGAGAGCAGCATATGCTGTCGGTCGCACTGCCATATGCATTACACCTTTATTTCAACTTAGTTACTGCTAATTTGCACCTTGGGAGCGATTATTGCACTGTCTTGTATCAGTTTCTAGCTACTATCTGTTTTTACTGTTTCAGTTTATGCTTATTAATTCGTTTTTATAGTTATACATTATAGAACCTTCACAATAGCCTAAAGTCTTGACTATGGCTTAAATAAATATCAATCAATCAATCAATCTCTCTCTCTCTCTCTCTCTCTCTCTCTCTCTCTCTCTCTCTCTCTCTCTCTCTCTCACCTATGCAGTGTTTCAAGTGTAAGAAGCCGATTGCGACAGTTTCGGTTGCATGTGACTGCAACAAAGTGTTCCACCCCGGCTGTATCAGGTCGTATTCCTTGACTAGATACGCCGATCATTGCTGCAGGGCCTTAGCCGCGTCGACTGAATTGCCGCTCACGCCGCTCGACAAGTGTGCGGCATCCCTTGATCCAATGGAGCTTGCCTCTCCTTCGAGCACTGAATCACAGACTCATGTGCTACTACAGTCAATCTTGTCCAAGCTCGAAGAATCTGAAAATAGACTTACTGCCAGGCTCGACGAATCGGACGGGAGAATCACCGCCAGGTTGGACGAGTCAGACAGGAAGATCACTGCCTTCATCAGCCACCAGGAGTCCGTGAATGCTGACGTTGAGCGAAAGTTGAACCAGATACCCGATGTTCTGAGAGTCATTGCGGATCAAGCTGATCGTATTGCGGAGTTGGAGGCTCGTGGTGGACTATTGGTCGGCTCTCAGCTTACTGATCGTCTGTCGTCTGCTGCATCGCGGGTCTCTCGAACGTCGGACATTATTATTTCTGGCATTCCTAGCATTTTTACTGATGCGCCTGATGTACTTGTTGCCGCAGTTTTTCGTGCGCTTGACATTGCTCAGCTGGCTTCTGACGTTCTTGAGACTCGTGATGTGGTGCGTAGAAATGCGTCCGTGGCTCGCGACGTGGCCCCGGCCTCCGTCTCTGCCTCTGATCTTCGTGCCGACTCCGCTGGACGCACGAGATCTATAATAGTTGCGCTCAAGTCGCGAGAGATTTCGCAGTACATTCTGCGGGTTATGCGCCGTAAGCGCCGTCTTACCGTCAGCGAAGTTTTCTCTCGAAGTACTTCCGGGCATATCTATGTTAACGAACTCCTTCCTGCTGACACTTACAACTTGTTGCGTCAGACGAGAGTAAAGGCTAAGCAAATGGCCTATAAATTTGTATGGAGTAGGGATGGTCAGATTTTTGTCCGTAAGGACAATGGTCTGCCTCCAATCTTAATAGCCTCGGAGGCTGATCTTGTGCTTCTTCACTGATCTGTGGCGGCAGATGTGGTTCCCTCTGCTTCGCGTTGCCTTAGGATTGCATGCTTCAATGCCTGCTCCCTTCCTGCCCATCTAGAGTCGGTCCAGGCTTTCTTAGCGTCAAACTTTTTTCACATCATCTCGATCTCAGAGACCTGGCTGCACTCGCATATTTCTGATGATCTAGTTCGTATCCCGGGATATTACTTGCTTCGTGCTGATAGAGAGGGCAGGGAGGGAGGGGGTGTTGCTTGCTATGTCCATGACTCGCTGCGCGCACGTGTTTTGGCGGTGTCGCCTCCGTCCTTCTCTAATGAACCTGAATATCTTGTTCTCGATGTTCGAGGCGATGCATGCGAGCCTCTCCTTTTTACTTCGATGTATCGCAGACCGAAAGGTAAAAACCTTAGCAAATATGTTGACGCTCTATCCTCGGTTGTGCACAACTACAAGAATATCATCATTTCGGGCGACTTAAACTGTAATCTCCTTGCCTCAACATATGAACCCAATCACCTCAGAGACATTGTCACGCAATTGTCACTCCACATAGTGGAATCGCAATCGACCTATCACACTCCTTCCTCCGACTCATGGCTTGACGTTTTTATCGTCGACAGTCTAAGAAAGGTCTTATCGTTTCGTAAGTCGGATGCACCTTTCATCAATGGTCATGACCTTATTGAGTTGACGTATTCGTTTGTGGTTCCGTCCATTGCGAGGCGTACTCTGATTCGCCGGAACTATAAGGAGTTTGATGAGCAGAGATTCGTTGAAACTCTCGCCTCAGCGTTGTCTTCTTCCTTTCCAGTGGATTTCGGCGGTGCGGATCTCGGCGAGTCTGACCTTGACCGCATCCTGGACACCATAGTCAATGACTTTATCTCCAGCTTGGACAGGCATGCACCTATGCGAACTTTCTGTGTGACTCGTCCATCTGCGCCTTGGCTCACTGATGTCCTCGCTCGCAGAATTCGGCATCGCAATCGTCTACACAACATTGCTCGAAGATCTGGCAGCGTGCTTGATCTTCATATTTACAGGCAGTACAGGAACGATCTTACTGAGGATTTGAGAAGAGCCAGAGAGCACTTTAACATGGCGAGATTAAGCACAATTGCTGATCCATCTAAGTTATGGCGTGAGCTTGCTAATCTCGGCCTGGTCGAGTCGCCCCTATCCTCTCCGCTTAATTTCTTTTCACGTGATACTCTCAATGCTCACTATGCCTCTATCTCCAACTGCTTTCCTTCATGTTCCCTGTCTCAATTTTCTGACATTATCTCATCCATAGTGCCGAATGTACCACTTTTTGGTTTTTCCCATATAACCAGTGATGATCTAAGTACTCTTGTCTCCTCATCTTTCGTTTCTCTTGCTACAGGATGCGATCAATTACCACTTTATGCCATAGCTTTAGCTCGACCTTGTATTGGCAATCTCCTAACCTCACTATTCAATAGTTGTCTTAAACTCAGTCACTTTCCGCCCCTGTGGAAGCGAGCCATACTTCGCCCACTGTCCAAGGTCAAATCTCCAGCCTCTCCCTCAGACACGAGGCCCATTGCCAACTTGTGCGAGCTCTCCAAACTATTTGAAAAGATTCTACATCGCCAGATTACCGACTTTATTGAAGCTCACCATATTCTGGATAATCGTCAGTCTGGATACCGCAAGCGTTATTCCACCCAGTCAGCCTTACTGCGATTAATCCGTGACATAATGTACGCCGTTGACTTAGGCGAGGTGCTTATCCTTGTCCTTTTTAATTTCAGCAAGGCCTTCGATACAGTCTGTCATTCTTTACTACTGACCAAACTCAGGCGATTGGGGTTCTCTGATTCTGCCCTCAAGTTAATCTTTTCCTATCTCACGGGTCGATCCCAGGCCGTTGTTGACCTTGAGGGTGTGCTCTCCGACTGGCTGTCCGTCACATCCGGTGTTCCACAGGGATCCGTCTTGGGTCCTCTCCTTTTCTCTCTTTTCATAAACGATATCGGTACCTTCCTTAGGTTTACTGAGCGTATTGTATTTGCGGATGACACACAGATTTACCGCAAGACTCCTCTTAGCCAACTTAATGTCGCCTTGCAGCTCGTTGCTCATGACGTAGGTGTCATTTCAGAGTTCGCAGTGCGCAATCGATTGACTCTCAATCTCAAGAAATCCAAGGTCCTGATTCTTGGAGGTAGGAGTCACGTTAGGCACTTAAATCTTGGTGACTTACCTCTCATATCGGTTAATGGTACTTCCATCCCATTTGTCACTGAGACACGTAACCTTGGGGTCATCATGCGCTCTGATTTATCTTGGGCAAGCCATGTTTCGCACATTTCCAAAAGTGTACATTTTACATTGCACAAACTTAAATTTCACAAAAATTCACTATCATTTGATCTGCGTGTAAAACTTGTGACCACTTTGATCTGGCCTTTGTTAGACTACTGCTCCCTTGTGTATAATGATGTGTCTGACGAGCTCAACACCAAGCTCCAGAGACTTTCAAATTGTGCGGTTCGCTTTGTTTTTAATTTAAGGCGTGACGAACACATCACGCCCTACCGACATCAGCTGGGGTGGCTGACGGTCAAGCATCGACGCCTCTACTTTCTAGGCATCGAAATGTACAAAATGTCTCACAATATGTCTCCTACCTACATCTCTGAAATCTTCACTAGTCCTGACCCCTCAGCCAGGCGATCATCACGTCTGGCTGTACCTCATTCTTTCCATGTTCCTATTCATAGAACCGAAGCATACCACAAGTCCTTCCATCTTGCTGGCGTCTACTTTTGGAATTCGCTACCTACCGACTTAGTATCTGCAACGTCTGTCGCTATTTTTAAGACCAAACTTTATGACCATCTTTTCTCGCTTGAGCGTAATTCGATCTAGGGCGTCAACTTATTTCAACTTATTTCTTGTGCGTTTCTTTAGTTTAAGTCACATTTTATTCGTATTCTTATTTTTATTTTTACTTTTTCCTGCGTAATTACATCTGCCACTGTTATACTGTTCTTTTCTTTCTTTTTTATTTTTATTTTTATTTTTATATCTATCTTTATTTTTATTTTTACTGTCACACCTTTGTATTTCTTTACTTGCCTAAAGTCTGAGACTATGGCATAAATAAACCATCAATCAATCACTCAATCAATCTCTCTCTCTCTCTCTCTCTCTCTCTCTCTCTCTCTCTCTCTCTCTCTCTCGACATCTTCAGGCTCGGTGATTGTCACCCTGGCCTCGAATGCCGTTCGCGACGCGGTTATTATCAAGAAGCGAGCAAGGGGCATACTTAGGGCGAGTGAGGTGTGCGGTGGTAACTCGGATCGCATTATTCATGTCAATGAATTCTTGACAAAGAGTGCTTATGACATGCTTCAGCGTGCTAAGAGTATCGCCAAAGAGAAGTCATATAAGTATGTCTGGATAAGGAATGGCAGGATATGTGTGAGACATGCTGACGGCGAGCCTGTTATTTATGTCGATTCAGATACTGATCTTGCCAAGATCGTTTGACGGGTCCGACCTGATGGTCCATTACCTCTGATCGCTCGGCATGATTCAACTTGTGATTCTTCTCTGCTCCGCGTAGCTCATTTTAACGCCAACTCACTTCCTGCCCATCTTGAATCAGTTCAAGCTCTCTTAGCGTCTAATTTTTTCCATATTGTTTCCGTATCCGAGACTTGGCTTCACTCGCATATTTCTGATGATACAGTACGAATTGCCGGATACTATTTGTTGCGTGTTGACAGAGGGGGTAGGGAGGGGGGTGGTGTGGCTTGCTACATACATGAGACGCTAAAGGCGCGTGTCCTGGCGTCATCGCCTTCTGTTTTTTCCAATGAACCGGAGTATATTATTCTGGACATTCGCGGCGGCACACGCGAACCTCTTTTATTCACCTCTATGTACCGTAGACCAAAGGGAAGAAATTTTAATATTTATGTTGATGCGATTACGGTGTTCTTGCACAGTTACAAAAACATCATTATCACTGGCGACTTGAACTGTAATCTTCTTGCTTCCGCATATGAATCAAATCACTTAAGGGACACAGTATCACAATTGTCGCTGAATATTGTTGAGTCGCAATCGACTTACCATACCAGTTCTTCTAACTCATGGTTAGATGTTTTTGTAGTCGACAACTTGGACAAGGTTTCATCATTTCGCAAGTCCGACGCTCCCTTCATCAATGGTCATGATCTTATCGAATTAACTTACTCATTCATTGTTCCGTCCTACGCAAAGCGTACTTTGATTCGGCGTTCCTACAGGGAATTCGATAAGCAGGGGTTTATTGAAAGTCTCACCTCTAAACTGTCTTCATCCTTCCCGGAAGATTTTGGCCACACGAGTCCTGATGAGTTGGATATCGAGGATTTCCTAAGTACTATTACTAATGACATCACCACCAGCTTGGATTCATTTGCTCCTATCCATACCTTTTGCGTAACCCGTCCGCCAGCGCCTTGGCTCACCGGCGATCTTGTTCGTGAAATTCGCCATCGCAACCGGCTTTACAAAGCTGCGCGTAGATCAGGTAATGTCCTCGATTTCCACATTTACAGGCTCTTCAGGAATAATCTCACGGTGGAGTTGAGAAAGGCCAGAGAGCAATATCATTTAGGGAAGTTGAGCACTATTTCTGATCCGTCTAAGATATGGCGTGAACTCACCAATCTGGGTCTAATCGAGTCGCCTCTTCCTTCACCTCTTAATTTTTTCTCTCGTGATCTTTTGAATGCTCACTACGCCTCTATCTCAAACTGTTACCCTCCTTGTTCACAATCTCAGTTTTCCGATATCATTCTTTCCACTGTACCTGAAGAACCACATTTCTGTTTCTCTCATATATCGCACGACAATCTATGCTCTCTAATGGTTTCAACATCGTCTGCCTCTTTTGCCTCTGGCCATGATCAACTACCACTGTTCGCTATTGCTTTGGCTTTGCCCCACATTGGTAATCTCTTGACCTCATTTTTCAATTGCTGTCTCGATCTAGGTTATTTTCCGTCTCCTTGGAAGCGAGCCATAGTGCGCCCGCTGTCTAAAGTCAAGTCGCCTACCTCTCCTTCGGATACGCGACCTATAGCCAACTTGTGTGAACTTTCTAAGTTGTTTGAAAGGATCATGCACCGACAAATCTTGGACCATATCAATTCACATAATATTCTAGATGATCGTCAATCTGGTTATCGCAAGGGTTACTCTACCCAGTCTGCCCTTCTAAGACTATCTCATGACATTAGGAGTGGCGTTGATGCGGGTGAGGTTTTGATTCTGGTCCTTTTCGACTTCAGCAAAGCTTTTGACACTGTATCCCACTTTCTGCTTCTAACCAAACTCAGGAAATTGGGGTTCTCTGACTTAGCTCTCAAGCTAATTTTCTCGTACCTCTCAGGTCGCTCTCAAGCGGTTGTTGACCTTGAGGGTGTTTTCTCCGACTGGCTATCCGTCACTGCTGGTGTTCCGCAAGGATCCGTACTTGGACCGCTCCTCTTTTCTCTGTTTATCAATGATATAGGTGCCTTTCTAAGGTTTACTGAGCATTTGATTTTTGCTGATGACACCCAAATTTATCGCAAGTGCCTCTTTAGCCAGCTGAGTACTGCCTTGCAGCTCGTGGCACATGACGTAGGTGTTATCTCTGAGTATGCCACTGTGAACGGATTGTCTCTCAATCTCAAGAAATCCAAGGTCTTAATACTAGGCAGCAGGGGCTACGTGGAGCAATTGAATCTCAAAGACCTGCCCCTTATTTCAGTCAATGGCACCTCCATTCCGTACGTTGACGAGGCGAGAAACTTGGGAGTCATCATGAGCTCAGATCTTTCTTGGAAAAGCCATGTCTCCCATATTTCTAAGAGGGTACACTTCACATTGCACAAGCTGAAATTTCATAAGAACTCTTTGTCATTTCAACTGCGCGTAAAACTCGTGTCTGCATTGGTGTGGCCTCTATTGGACTATTGCTCTCTTGTCTACAATGATATCACCGATGAGCTTAATACTAAACTGCAAAGACTTATTAATTGTGCAATACGGTTCATTTTTAATTTGAGACGCGATGAACATATCACGCCCTATCGACATCAATTGGGGTGGCTGTCTGTGAGAAACAGACGCTTGTACTTCCTTGGTGTTGAAATGTATAGAATATCGAGGGATTTGTCTCCAAGCTATATCTTGGATATTTTTGCAAAAGCTGATCCCTCGATTAAGCGTTCGTCACGGTTGGCATTGCCGCATACGTTTCATATACCTAACCACAGAACTGAGACTTACCATAGGTCTTTCCACCTCGCGGGAATTTATTTGTGGAATTCTCTTCCTATCGGCGTGGTGTCTTCATCGTCTCTCAATGAATTTAAAGCCAAGCTCCATGATCATTTATTTTCGCTTGAGCTGGGTTCTGATCATGGTTCTGTCTCGGGGCTATCTATTGTACAAGCATAATCTAGTCTAAGCGTAACATAGTCTGTATATATATGCAGTTCCTAAATCTGATCTAGTTTTAGTTTAAGTGTTATTGTTCACTGTATATATATTGTTCAAAATTTTATCTAGTCTTAAGTTCGTATCATTATCATTGCGATTTGCGTCTTCAGTTTGTGAAACTATAGTATTTGTTTACTTCTTCTGCACCCTGCGTGGGGGCGAGCAGCATGCTTCAGCGCGCTTCAATCTCTGGTCCTTTAGAGAGTGAGCATGTACGTACTTTTGCTTTAGTCTATAACTTTTGTTTTGCCTTTTTGTGTTTTATTTCTTCTGCGTTGTTCATTTCTTGCCTAAAAGTCGTTTGACCATGGCATAATAAAAAACAATCAATCAATCAATCAATCTCTCTCTCTCTCTCTCTCTCTCTCTCTCTCTCTCTCTCTCTCTCTCTCTCTCTCTCTCTCTCGACTAGTCCTGAACACCCCGAGAGAGTGAGCAAGTGATATGCATGCTCGCTCCCATAAGCGAAAGCTTACAGCGAGTGGATTATGCGAGACAGATGGACACGACGCGCTGCGCGCTGGTTTGTCGGTGCAAATTTGATTCAAGCCGCACACCCATGTTGTCAATCGTATAAATTTTCTCGCAATCAAAACTGCCGCGAACCCCGCCAGATCTCAAACAACATTGATTTCTGATAAGCTTCTTGATTTTTGACAATAAGAGAAGATTGACATTAGACAGCGTGGTTGAAATTAGTGACCTAATTGATACGTTTAGATAATTGCTAATTTCACCAAAATCCCTGGAAAGACTTTCCCTATTTAAAAAATTTACATAATAAAAAGTAAGAGTTTCATACCGACTAGGCACTAAATCTGTAGCCATTACATAACGCTGCAAAGAAAATTTAAATTCCTTCGTCGCTCTGAATGCGTCTTCAAAGAGACTCCGGATTGTAAGCCGAGGACGATTGTCCGACCGGCTCACAATCCGGAGGCCTGGTCGTTCCCAACGCGTCGCATGCGTGCACTCACGTGCATGCACACGTGTAAATCGCTCGGGCTCGAGCTCGGGCTCACGCACCATGGCGTTTATTTCAAGCGTTCACTCCGTACCAGTTTTACACCGCGCGTTAATTTTAATGAATTCGCGGAAACGACATTCGCGCAGCGGATTCTTCGTTACATCGTTAAGGGGGCACTCGAAATGAATCGTTCGAGAGGTCGTAATGGATCCGACGGGACGTTCCTGGAAGGCATGGAAACAGAGTCTCGAGATTGGAGGAGACCTTCCCGGAGAAGGACAGTCTCGCGGGCATAACTCTTTATCTTGTTGCTTCTTCGGTTTAATGTTATTAGAGAAAGTTTGGGTAATTTAAACCATGCGGGCGTTGAATCATCATAATATCTAGATTATTAAATGTTATAATCTAACGGACAGCAGTGGAATTCCTATTATAGCTGCTGGCCCCCTAATCTAATATACAAAACCGCAGCATGGCATAACGTGTCATAAAGTAACAAATTAAAACTGAAGATAAACTTATATATAAATTAATATATAAACTTTTATTTTGCAGTTAATTTAATTCACAGATTCTTAATCGCTTTTTGTTGCATGTAAAACTAAGATAGAACTTTAGTGTACTCTGTTTAGCAAGTGTCATATGATGTACATTTTTATTGTGTACAATAAAAAGGTATAAAAATAGCAATATCGAATAATTTTGAGATAGTTTGTATATTATTATTTATAAGTCTATTGCATTTTATATTCTATTGTTCCTTTCTTTCAGGAGTAATAATATTATGATGAGTATACATTATAAATATATATTATTATGAGTAAAAGTTTTAAGCATGTTACATATATTTGTATGACATTAATTGTTAGTAAAAGAGCACAAATATAGAGTTTGTAATAAATTTGAATATAATAAATATGTAATATAATAATTATTTCATTAATAGAGACTACTTCATTATTAATATGCTTTAAAATACGATAATATTTGTTTGCAAGGTTAATAAAATGGTTTACCTTGCCCGACATGGTTCAAATTCTCTACAAAAATCCACCTTCAAAAAATTTGGTACAACATTAAACTCACCATAAATAAACGAAATTTGTTAGAAACACGTTGTAACAATGTTGGAAAACATTTGTAACAAGCATTACGACTCAGCGAAAACAAAGTTCAGCTATTTCTAATATAGTTTTCAAGTTATCTTGAAAAAGGTTTAGGATGGTTCAAGTTATCCGAACTTCTTCTATGCATATCACGCAATTCTAATTGCAGACTTAATGAAAATGCTTTATTCTAAATATCGAGCGCAAACCGCATTATTTATAAAATACATAATTATGTAAAAATAAATAAAAACATATAAAATTCGAAGATTGATACAAAACAAAATAAATCTAAAATTGGAACAAGCTTAAAATAAACAAACGTGTGATAATCCTAACACAAATACTTTCTCAATATAACATTTTCATTATTTAAAATTATAACTAAAAATAGATTACAAGACTGTGCATCTAAAAACAACGAAAATCTAAGAAAAAAAGCGAATATAACATCAGTAAGCAATAAACGTAATTATCGTGCAAGAGTTAACTGAACTTCCGGCAGAGACGGAAAGAACGAGGCGCGGAAACCGGCGATCGGTCGACGACGGCGACGAGGAGAGTGAAAGAAAGTGAAAAAGCCGACACGGTTATGCGGGACGATCGGAACAACCAGGAACGAGGATAAGGGATCGAGGCGCTGCCCGGATGACCTCGGCCGCGCGCGGTGCAGCTGTGGTGCGGTGCAACGGGTAGATACACGGGAGCCGCAACCGGATCGGTCCACCCATCCGGCCCAGTGCCGGCGTGATCGCGTAGGTGCGCTGCATCGACCGAGTCACACGCGGTTTGCGTGTTTTCGCGTGTATCTGGCGAAAAAATTCGCGCGGCTCGTGTGCGACCACGCACGCGAGAATCCGATGGAAGAGAAATGAAAACGCATCGAGAATGCAAGCAGCGTCATATCCCGTAAACATCGGGACTTTTAAAATTGCTCTTAAAAATATATGCTCGAAATTAGTAACGTATATATATATATATATATATATATATATATATATATATATATATATGTAGGTCTAGAGGTATGTTCCGGGACTGTTTACGTTTTTTGAAATGTACAGTCCTGGAATATAACGCATATATATGTAATCAGATTCAAAAAATTGTCCCGAAACGTGCCGTAGGACATGAATTTTTTCCAGGACAGTCCTGGAAACTGCCAAATGTCCTGGAATATACCGATGTAAAAAAATAAAAGTCCCGGAACATACTTCCGGACCTACATATATATATATATATATATATATATATATATATATATATATATATATATAACGGGCGTCTAATATTTACGGTGATTTTTTTCATCTATGTGCGCTCGACAAATAAGGGCAGAATAACTCCAATTTTCCGATCTCCAGTGCTTGTTAAAAATACAAAGTGTCTTGAATAAACATTTCTCGAAATTACAAAGCAAAATATATCTTTATATCAAGAGACACAGCAGTATCTCGTGTCAAACGTTAAATATACTTAAATACTGGAATATTATTATTTCATAATTAGCTTTAATATTAATAAATTGATAAATTTGTAGATATTATTCAATACTGTTTAATATTAAAACAAATTATCTAAAAATATATAATACGTTTTTAGACAATTTATTTTAATGTAATTTACTATTTTAATATATAATATTTAATAATTCAATATATTAATAAATAAATAATTTAAATTTATAAAAATCACTTTTTATATGGCTACAAATGTATTAATAATTAGCTTCCTTTCTGAACTACATTTGTACATTCGTTTTTAAAATTTAGAACGTCTTGTAAAATGATATAGTTGCACACATCGCATTAATTTGAAAAAAATTAATGTCTTGTAATAAACGTTTCTCGTCGCACAGTCGTCAGTCTTATAAATTAAATAATAATCTGTCGCGCAAATTATACAAGTGCCGAGCACTTGCGGTGCAGCAGGTACACAGCTGCGACCTGCTCCACATGCTCGTCCATAAACCGCGCGTAGGTGTAAACGCGGGGCAGGCTGTATCACCTCGTAACCAAGTGACACGTACGTGTGATGCATCGTACACGCTCCGCTTAATGAAGCGAATTGGTCTGACCCGGACTAGTGCCTATCGCGGCAATAATTTCGCAAAATAAGACCACTGACCGGTAAGGCACGTGCAATGCTTAGAGAATGCCATTAGAAAAGAGATGCATCTATCGTAAATAACGTGTCGACTTAAGCATAAGTTTTCCACAAACGATCTTTATTCCAAATCGAAGCTCAAATCGAACAAAGTAATCAAAGCCCAAATATTTTTATATTTTTTATAGTAATAACGTCTAATTTAACGTCTATAATTTAAAAATTATAATTCCATAAGCATAAATGTATGTAATGTATTGCTATTCAAATGCTAAATATTCAATTTTGAGTTAATATACTAATTAATACACCAAAATGATATATTTTCCCGACAACTCTCGTCGAGAAGGAATGTGACGATCCTCATCAATGATCAGGTCTATATCGTATTTTTCTTTCGCGAAACGAGTGTCGACAACGCCGGAGCAGTAGTCCGGGTCAGTCCAATTGTTTCATTAAGTAAAGTGTACATAATGCATAATACACATGTACGCACTCACACAGAAGCTGAGCAGAGCGCACGGTTGTGGGCCGGTTCACTCGCCTCTCACACCTACGTCACGTCTCGATATCTCGGTTATCGAGCGTCCGAGCTCTCCATGAGAATATGGGACAGGCCGCAGTTGCGTACCTGCAGCCCCGAAGCTCTGCAACTCTGAGGTTATCCGGGCACGATTCTCGCTCCGTTTCGAGCACTATCGACTAATTAAAAAACTGACTCTCGAGCCAAGCAGCGCCAAAAATAGTCGAACAGACTAAATTGGTTCTGTAAATTTTATTTTATTACCGCAATAAATACAATTAAGGGACAATTTATGAAGATAAAATAAAATTAATTGTTTTCTAATGTAAAATTGTATCGTGTTAATATAGTCAGAAAATTTTATTTCGGTTTGAATCATTAAATGCGATTAAATTAATTATAATTTTATATTAATAAAATGAATGAATCTAAATTGTCGTAAGATCATTCAGTTCTAACATGCAAGATTGAAATGAAACTCTGTAGTTCTCTTCATTGGACCGTAAGATCTCAATATCCTAGTTTCACTTTCTGAGATATTATCGACGCACCGCGAAATAGAATTTCTTACGTGCCTCCGTTAAATCTCCCTGTATTTTCGTCGATATCGATGACCTAATTTGACATGATGGAAAATCCTTGATACAGAACGCCTTACAATGTGCGTGATCTTAAATCAATTCCTTATAAAATATATTATACAGAGTATATTATAGTCACAAATTTGTCACATACGCGCAGCAATGTTAAAGATAGTGCGATACATATACTTAATATAGAAAGAGCCCGAATATTAAGAAACCAAGAATTAGAGAAATTAAAAAAAAAATTAAGAAAAACACAACGAGTCCAGAAAACACGATAGTCTTGTCTAGAGATACTATTGTCATCGAAGTCATCATAAATGATGTAGACTTAAATAAGCCTACGTCTGACTGGGAGTTTCCATCGAGAATCGCTCGGTGAATCCTGAAGAACCCTACATCCGCCGCCGCGACGATGCACTCAACGCGCACTCGGCGCATCGCCGACATTCGCCGACGCTTTGTGCATCGCGACGACAACGACAGTGTATCGACGGGTCGAGGGAGACGAGGGGGAAACGCCGAGAAGAAGGAGGGAAAAAGAGGAATTAAAAGGAAACTCACTACTCGTGTGAGTTTCACGGCGCGCATAGTTCAAAGATAGATGCATAGCGTTGTGCACGAGGTGGTGGTGCACGAGCGAGCGGCTGCATGTGCATCGGTCCGCATGCACACACATACACTCGTCTCTCTCCCTCTCTCTGTCTTTCTCGCCATTGAGATCTGACCTACTTCATGAACACACACGGTTCGCCGACACCGACGTGCGCTTCAACCCGTGCAAGATCACCGACCGAGATGCGGCCGATCGACGTGTGGGTGCATCGACGAACGCAAGCGCGGCGCGGGCGCGGGCGGCCGCCACCACCGCGGCCGGGGGTGAGTCGGTGAGTGCCTCGCGATGCACCAGTTTTCGGTGCACCCGTTGCTGGTACCTCGGACGATTTCGAGCGCATCGGCCTAAATATCCGTTGAGGGGTTGACGCGGATTTTGGACGAGGCGATGTGGAATTTTGCGCCGCGTCGAACGGTCATGGTTAATCCTTTCAGCACTGAGTCTTTTTTTTATATTTTACATGCTCCGCGCATTCCTGAAGATTACCTATACCTATTTCTACCGAAGGAGTCAAAATAAAAAAAGAGAGAAAGCTTTATAAAATTTATTATGTGAGGTTTTAAAAATGAATAATAATTATTTAAAAAATGTCAAACAGTAGTGCTAATGGCTGCAAAAATATTTAACTGAATCACGTTCAATTTTAGATCAAGTCTAATCAAGCGTTGTTTTCTGATTTCTCTAAGTTAATCACTTGACACATCACCAATTACTTCAGAAAAAATAGCCTTGCAAATTTGCATTCTAGAAGAATATATAATCTCAATAATAAGCAAGTGAATTGATATTAGCGTATTACGAAAACTAAAATTTGAGTTGGGAACATTCCAAAGCGACGCGCGAAGGAGCATATTTTCATATCGCGGTGGCTGCGTCACAAATCCGTAGTAATACGAATTGCAAACGCGTCCTAGATTTCGAATAAAATATTTATCGGCTTTATTCCGGGCGTTGTGAAACGGGCAAAGTAGACAGCAAAGAGACGTAAGTTTAAAACGAGCGATCGACAACGAATTACAAAAGAGAGAGAGAGAGAAAAAAACAAGCTCCCCGGACGATAAAATTCGGAGAGACATATATTGACCGATAAAAAACGTTCTCTTGTAGAACACCGTCATTATTTTTGAAGGAGGCCTGTACTTAGCGTCTCTTCTTCTTCTTCTTCTTTTTTTTACCTTGAAGTCCAATCTAAGTAACCGAAGACGCGTGCTTCACCAACGCACGATCCTTTCACCGATAAGATATTTAAACACTTTGTCGCTTAATAGTTTAAAAGCAAAAAGAGAAATCGAGAGGGAAAGTGAATATATAGCGACCGGCAACTCGTATCGTCAAACCCGTCGGATTATACGGCCCGTCAATCCCCATCGTCGCGGCCGCACAAAATTTCGGCAGCGCGACTCCGCTCGAGGAATTCGAGATGCGTTACAAGGAGGTCACCGTTCACTGTTAATGCACCCGGTGCGCAATTCCGAGTCGAAGAGAGCGCACTCGACGTATCCTTGCGCTAAATATAGAAATCTTGACGCACACTGTGGAAATAAATTTCCACGCTTATCGTGCAACGTGTAATTTTTGCGAGGCTTTGAAGTTGGAACGAAAACGCAACCCTTGGAAACGAAAAAAGGATAATAAATCTACGGAAATTTTCCAATTATCGATTATAAAACGGCACAGTTCTGAAATTAAAGTAAAGTTATATGTTAGTATACATATTTTGCTCATTACCTTCCCTCTCGATTAAGATTATGTCGCAAAACATATTTGGCGCCAGTCGAGTAAAGCTTTTTTCAACCATTATACAACAAATCGTAAAACGTTCACTCTGTCAAGACAGTCATTTTTTTCGCATATCGCACTTACAAACTTACACTTTCCCACTCGGCGACGTTTTCTTCAAGCAATTTTCAGCGGCAACGAGACGCTCGCGAGTGCACGCAGATTAATGCAATTATTTTTATCGTACGCCGACCTTCCATCCTTGGAAGTCGTTAAATGCGACGAAGTCACACTCGATCTGGTCGAGAACACTTGAACAAGTCGGTCTGGAATCGAGTGCCGTCTGGTCATCCAACTTACTCGAGACTCGAGAGTTTACATTGCGCGAGATATCCGCGACACGTTATTGGCCGTAATATCGTCGCAAACGCAATACACGCACACAATCGCGGCAAGGTGACGTGACACAATGCATCTATTCGCGGTGACTATCGAGATATATCGAGAACGGGCGCAAGTGCCTCTTATCCGCGTCACGCGTCCAGGACAGGGGCGCGATTCGCCGCGAGTAAAGTTCCTCGGTTGCTTGGTTGCAAAAGTCGGACATGCATCGGCGTGTTATTAGTCGCGAGGCATTCGCGTGTTCGACTTGGTCAACGTGCCGACAAAAACAACCTATCTACGAAAAGATAAAAGACGAGTGAGATAAACGGATTGATTTACTACACGATGTTACGCCCGCTCGTATTTTGCAGTCTAATGCAATGCTCTCGTTAACGCAGCTGGATATTGAAAGTAATGAATCAGGAATACACAAAGCTCTCGGCAAGGTTAAAAGGCTTTATCAGTGCTGATAAAGCTGTGAGAT
Organism: Temnothorax longispinosus; assembly: GCF_030848805.1. Classification (NCBI taxonomy): domain Eukaryota; kingdom Metazoa; phylum Arthropoda; class Insecta; order Hymenoptera; family Formicidae; genus Temnothorax; species Temnothorax longispinosus. The sequence goes on along the minus strand of NC_092367.1, from coordinate 12,694,168 downwards.
ATTTATAGGTAGATTAACCTATTGCGACTGAGATAAGAAATCAAATCAACGTCTCGCAGACGTAAATATAAGGACATCTTGCAGGCATAAAGTTTAAATAATAAAATGAAATATCCCAGACAGCACAGACATCTTTAAGACATCTTTAAGAACCTTTTATGTTCTGATTTTGCAATGGACATGCGTGCTGTCCGAGATGCTTCGCACTTGAATATGATAATACAGCCGAATAATTTTAACAAGTTCGTTAACCAAATTTCGCGCCAAACTTATCGATACCATTCTGATAATCGCCGCGAGAGCCAGCAAAAGTTTTTCGAAAATTTTTGAGAGCGCTTCCTGGCTACGCGCTGCCGCGCCGCTTCTGGAAGTCGTAGAGACGCGCGTCCAATTCAAACAGAATTTATACGCGACCTCCATCAGCGGATCCGCAAATAATCCGCGACCGTGCCTCTATAAATTCACCTTGAAGCGAACGGCCGGCCTTCTACGCGTCTTCGTTCTCCACCGGCCAGCTCGAGCGAATGCACTGGAAAGTGCATCGGGTCATTTGCGTATTCTTAGTAGCGCTTATTGATTTTCAAATAATTCGGACGCGAGCGCGAGCGCGAAGGCGATACGTTGCATCTCTCGGCTACCTATATGATTCAGGCGTATCACATACGTGAGATAACACCATTAGAGCCGCATACTTTTTCGTCCCACTTATAAACACGCGTTCGCTTATGCATTATTTTTTACATACAATGCAAGGCCAGTGATCGACGCAAAGTAATGCGGAACTTTGCTTTCCGCGGGCAATGACATTCTATAAAAGTACGCAATTGAAGAATCTGCAATTTACAAGGGAACAACTTTCCTACACGTTGAATTTTAATGCGGAAATGTAATCAGAATACAATTGGTCTATTACACTTAAACAAAAACAACCTCTAAGCTAACAACAGCTAAGATGTTCTTTTAAATTAGAAGGTAGAGACCGAGTTTTTTTTCGAAATAAGGAAAATGTTTACAATCCAAATTACTATTCTCTAAAAATTAAAGAGTGAAATATCACTCAAAACGAGTGAAATGCAAGTGTAATGAAAATTGAGCCTGGTGCATTTTGAGCGTTTTGCCACTCTAAGAAAGAGTAAAATTGCGCTCTATAGGTTGGAATAAAATCGCCAAAGGGCACTCTTTTCGAATGCAGTAGATCAGTGTCCATAGCAGTAAATTATATCACTCTACAATTTTGTGTGAAAAATTTTACTTTGTTAGAATTATTTATCAGTCGAGCTTTAATGAATCATGATAGTTTTAGAGTGAGATCGTATCACTCCGGTAGGAGTAGCTGCTCTAAAAGAAATTGAGTGGAAAAGTCACTCTTACCTTATAAGTGCCCGCATTTACAAGTTAGAGTGACAATCCTCTCCTTCGGAGTGACTATCGCAATCACTCTGATATAAGTGACGAAATCACTCTATGTGAGATTTAGTGTTCTTTTAAATTAGACCGAGTTCTTTTCAAAATAAGAAAAATGTCTGCAATCCAAATTACTAATAGAAGAAAAAGAGTTCAAATTTCGTTAAAATAAATTATGATGCTTACAGAAATACGTCAGTTATCAGGTTGCGAACTCAGTACGAGAACGCGATGAAGCCCGAGCGCGATTCCGGACGGTAGGGATTCTCTCGGTGCACGTGCATTCGCACATGCAAGCACGGGCCACGGGCGCGCTGCTTGCAGCAGCTCGCAGCTTGCAGCGGAATCGTCGAACTGGGTCAACGAGACACTATCGCTCCTGACGCACGTACACAGGCACACGCTTGCCGGTGTGCAAGCGCATCGTTTACACGCAGGTGTCCTATATGCGTAACGCGCGAGAGAGTGTCGCCTCTGAATTTCTGTTCCCTCCACCGACAAGCGCCGGACGTATTGACATTTTACCAAGGCAAAGCCGCAAGCTCCCTCGACGCGGCAATATCCGGTTATTTTTGCGGCCCGGTTCTAATTCGGTTATCTTGCATTCGGCGGCGCGCGGCGTCGCCGTCGTGTAACCGCGAGCGCAAGCGAGATACACGCTTATCGATCCTATCTCCCGCCCTGACACTTTTATCGTGGCCATGCGTGTGTAATATTACCAGGTTGAAATAACGTTTTCATATTTCATTGTTTGCCGCCGCGACCGCGATTACGTATATTCCTTGCGAGACGGATACGTTGCGAAATTTGGGAGTGGAACATTTATAATTGGGTATGTAATGCAAGAATTCACTGGAATAGCTTGAGGTGAACCAAATAATGTAACAGATCGAATAATGATTTTGCTAAACCGAGTCACAAACAACAGTTATTAAAGAGAAATATCTAATACTGGAAAATAATAATATTTGCTTCATAACTTTAATCAATATGTCTTACTTTTTTCCTTAACTGACACAGTGCTGCTGTAGCTATTTATAAAAAAGGTAAAATTATTTTTTAAAATTAAAATAAATATTGAAATATAAAGATAATTATTTCACTGATTTAAGAAGTATAAGAAAGGAAATGACAGCCTATCAAGCCACTACATGTTAATTAAGAGTTAACATAATCAATTTTGATAATGAGTTTGTTTCGTCTAAAAATTATTATGTATATAATATTATTATGTATATATTTTTGTATGTAAAATATTAATGAACCTAATAAAAAATAATGCATTTTGATGCATATGTAAAATAAATTCCTATCTACATATCATTTCCATTCCGATATGCCTCGCCTTAACACAGAAGGTTTAATGAGATTTCGCGTTGCTTAAACTCAGCCAAAATATCTACAGAATACAGTTCTCGATTCTTAAAGAAAAGTGAACGAAGTGAAAGCGTGTGACCTGTCTCGAATTCGCGATTAGAGAGGCCTTGCTATGGGAGCGCTGGGACTGCCAGACTCCAAAAGACGCCGAAAAAGGCGAAACACCTCCTTGAAAGCCGCTCCTTACAGACGGAAACCATGGAGGCGAGACAGAGAGGAGAGAAACAGAGGAAGATTGTACGAAATAAGAGGTGGCTGTTCGAGCAACGGGAATGTTTGCCAAATGACGTCAAACGTTAGACTCTTCTCATTCCGGCGCCGATTCATACGTTGTATTCGCGACGACGTGGACGTCGATCAGCCTGAATGAGAGATTTTCGAGAAATCTTGCATATATATATACGTATATAGAGAGGGAATAAAATAGTTCTAACTTGTATATAACGGTGAACTCGGACACAATTAAAGATAAGAAAATGAAAGAATGTAGGAACATAGGCATATAAATGCAAATACACGAGATAATAGAGAATTAAACTGAATAAACATCCGTGTTTTCAGAAATGTGATTCATTGCTCATCTTACCTACTATCTAAATTCTAAAGGGTACTCCCGGCCAACACGTGTAATCCTCAAACAATATTCACTCGATACTTATCAATCTCCGCGTTACATAATTTGAGACTCGATGTATTTGCATAACAAAAGCTAAACGAGCTAAACCATAAAGAGGGACGAAGAAGGAGAGGGAAGAAGACGGATTAACAATACCGCATGCTGGTTACAGAAAGTCTAACAAGAACAGTGCTCGCCTACGATCGGACGTTACTTATAACAATTTTAATCCCGTCGGCAGTGACGCAATCATCAGCGAGAATCAGCGGCAACGACGCATTCCTCGAAGCGTAAAACGCTCGGCGACGGACGGAATGGACGGATGCAAATGCACGCATTTCTGTTTACATCGCAGCTTCCTACGACGCAGCACGCAACGAGCTCTCGCATGCCCGGGGAAAAACGAAAGCAAAAGAAGGGAAGAAGGATCCGAGGCAGAGCTCAGAGGCGAGATCGAGAAGGAGGGCGGAGGGAGAGGAAGAAGGAGGAAGAAAGGAAGAGATGGATCTCGCCGAGTGCATAATAGCCGCGCTGAAGGCGCTTCGTACTCGAGTCTCGCGCGCGAGAGGCTTCTATGCGTGCAGCCTTAAACACGAGCGCGTCTCATTATGTAATAAACGTGCGTGAGCTGCACGAACGATATGTGTCACGTATGCGCACAATGCAATAATAACAAATGACGGGAGAAATATAAGGGAGGAAGGAACGGGAGGAGCGAGAAAGGCACAATGCGTAAGGATGCGTGATGCGTGCGTTCGATGCACATGCAGATACGTACCGTTTGCTACGCGAAGCAACGAATACAGTGAAAGCATATTCGTGAGAATTATGTTCCGTGATACATCGCGGCAAATGTGGAAAAAAAGAAATATGTAGGAGGATTAAAATTAAATTCAGAAAATATAGATATGAATATTACAAGCAAGATGTAAAAGTCTATTTTTTTATTTTCGTTATATATATATATATATATATATATATATATATATATCTCCTTTTTAATCCTCCTTTTGCTTCCTCATAGAGGAAGCTTTGTTTTCGTGAATTTCGTATATGAACCTTTGATTGCGTATAAAGTTGGGTCTAATCAACCAAATTTAAGTGATTTATATATGAAATAGGGGTAGAAGAAACCAACGAAGAGATTGGTTTTTGAGTTTTTGATGCCAATATGTTCAGAGTGTTCTAAAATGTCGAAATATCGCATCAAAATCGTCTGTCCGTATGTGTGTATATATGTGCAGATTTAATGTGTGTGGTTGCTCTAACTTTCGCAAATATTGAGATATCGGGCTGTTTTTTTTTTTTAATCGATAGAGTATCATTCAAGGAAGGTTGGTATTGAATTTGGCGATGATCGGTAAAGGGGTTTTTTTTTTAATTTTAATTTTTTTAGATGTGCAGATTTAATGTCTGTGGTTGCTCTAACTTTCGCAAATATTGAGATATCGGGCTGTTTTTTTTTTAATCGATAGAGTATCATTCAAGGAAGGTTGGTATTGAATTTGGCGATGATCGGTAAAGGGTTTTTTTTTATTTTAATTTTTTTAGAAATGTCCGTGGTTGCTCTAACTTCCGCAAATATTGAGATATCGGGTTGTTTTTTTTTTTAATCGATAGAGTATCATTCAAGGAAGGTTGGTATTGAATTTGGCGATGATCGGTAAAGGGGTTCTTTTTAAAAAAAATTTTTAATTTTTTTAGAAATGTCCGTGGTTGCTCTAACTTCCTCAAATATTGAGATATCGGGCTGTTTTTTTTTTTAATCGATAGAGTATTATTCAAGGAAGGTTGGTATTGAATTTGGCGATGATCGGTAAAGAAATTCTTTTTAAAAAAAATTTTTAATTTTTTTAGAAATGTCCGTGGTTGTTCTAACTTCCGTAAATATTGAGAAAATAAATATAATCATATATCTCCTGCACATTGTTTTTTTATGGTTTTGAAATGTGCAAGTAGAAACCTTCGCTCACAAAGCTTCCTCTATGAGGAAGCCAAAACAAATAAATACTAATAATTATACATCGAATAAAATACAAACTTCCTCATAGAGGAGCTTTGTGAGCGAAGGTTTCTACTTGCACATTTCAAAACCATAAGAAAACAATGTGCAGGTTTCTACTTGCACACTTAAAAACTATGAGGAAGCAATGTGCAAGTTTCTACTTGCACACTTAAAAACTATGAGGAAGCAATGTGCAAGTTTCTACTTGCACACTTTTTTTACTTATTTAATCCTTCGTTGACGAAGACTTGCAAATTGATATAATCAATATATAGAAACATTCAGTTATTGTACATTTCTTAAATAATTTTTTCTCTTCTTATTGAATAAATTGGTATTTAATGCCTAACTTCACTTCTTGTTCATCCTTTGACCGGTGATTTACTGTATAACTTAGCTTGTAGCAAACGAGAATCGACCTTATTTAATTTAAAGAGTATAAACCTCATATGTCGTGCAGAACATAAGACTGCATATCAACGTATAGAAGCATTTATTCATAGAGCAGGGGACGTTTCGTAATAAAAATGCTAAAATTGGATCTGGGATAATAATGTGTCTTAAACGTGCGGCCGTGCGGTCGTGCGGCTGGATAAAAAGCAAGGAGGAAACTGCGATGAGCGGAAAAGCTCGACAATAGATGGGATACGCGTGTACGCGCGGCAGCGCGTATGCAGATGTCTCAAAACGCGCTCGAGAGACATACGAGACGCGCGTCTACGCGCGCGTACACATGCGCAGACACGTTTTCTATCCCCCTATTCATCCGCGTACGGCGACTCCGTGACCCACTTTCCGTCCCTAGGAATAACAGGCGCACGGGCGCACACCTCTCTCGTCCACCCACATACGGAATCCCCCGATGGGCTGCATCGCCGCCCGCGCCGTCCGTTGACGTGCGTTATGCACCTGCACGTGCACGTCACACGCGTCGTAATCTGCGGGACGCGTGCGGCCGCTCGGTATTACCAATGAGTCCGGCGAGAGAGTTCGTTGCTCGCATCGTTCGCTCGATCGTTCATTTTCGCGTCAAAATTCCGCGCGTCGCGGATATTTATTCAAAATATTATTCATGCATTATTGTTCCGCAACCAAAGCTTGCCAGTATCAGTAAATAAAATTATTTAGATGATCATCCAGATAAAGGGGTGGAATCATCTTTATCAAGCTCTTCTAGAGACGTATATTTAAAGCGATATAACTGATACATGAGGGAGATAACATTCGTAATTGAGAATGTGCGATCGAATTCTTAATTTGTATAGATAATCACGACTTTATTTGGTACGGACTACAAGTTCTGAAATGACTAAACTGTCTACGCCTAAATCCCACCGAGATTAAGAACATGGACTGTTGAAGGTTTCCTTTTGCCAGAACCAGAGATTCCTCCGGCCGCTCGCGAGGCCGGAGCGGGTTCCGGCTCTAATCGGTCGAGAGTCCGGCGAATACCAAGCTCGTCTCCCGCATCGACACGCACGCGGCGGCGCTTCATCAGCGCTTCGCCACGCGTGGAAGTCGTTTACCCCTCGGAGTTATTTGGCCCCACCGTATAGCTCACTAACACGCACGCAGATTCACTCATCGCGTACAAAGAGTGACAAGAGGCCAAAAGAAGAGAGACAGACGCCGCTGACAGAACGAGCGGGGAGATGTTGAGAATCGCGAGATTGAGCAAGAGAGGATGTGAAATCATGCAAAGAGTAGGGACCTTGGGAGGGATAAAATTAATGAAAACTAGAGATAGGGAGATAGAATTATTCGCGCATCTAGTATTGAATGTTATACGCGCGTATGCGTGAAAAGGAAGTTAGAACGAAAGGAAACAAGAGATAGGAGAGAAGAAGAGGAGAAGTGAGTAAAAGACGAGACACACGTGCTAAGAACGTGCGCACACGTGAACGTTTGCACGCTGCGTTTCGATTTGTAAGCATCGACAGTTGATTCTTGGCAATCTCGGCTGCTCCTGCTAACATGCGACATACGTTTCAACGCACTCTTACGTAAGAAATTACTTCCTTTGGCATAACGATAGCTACATAAATATAAAACTTATTACTTTCCTATATACACTTCTGCAGATTAAATATATGCTATACCGACAGGTTTGTAAATAGATTTTATCACAGTTGCCTGTTACGTTCAACTTCTCATTATTAATGATTTTGCTCCTATTAATGACTTAGAAAGACATTAATAAAATATTAAAATAATATAAAGATATGCATTTTCAGATTCCAAACAGCCGATTGATAATAATATTATAAAGTTTGTAATAAGAGTGTTTGATGATTGATTAACGAGAGGGATTTTAAGAAGGAAAAGAAAAAAAGGAATAAAACACAGTGAAAGCGAAGTTAGGAGTATGAAGAAGTAGTTGGACCTAAGCTTTTATTAAAAATAGAACCGTAATAATATACAACCAATTAAGGAAAAAAACGCTATTATATTCGTGACATTGAAATATTACTTCAAACCGCTCGTAGATAATTCGGAATTAAAAAAGATTGTTCTATGACCTAGACTTGTTGAAGATCCGTTCAATCCATGGAATCCAGTCTGAGCTTCAACTAAGCATTTATTGCCAAAAGATGTCGAGAGAACTTCATTATTAAGAGTTCACGGTTTTTGGCTCGTGTTTGGCGTAAAGAAAGACATTTGGTGTACTTCACACAATATTATTATTCGACTACTAAGATCCCGGTAATCTCGGATTGTAAATAGCGTTTTTCTCCTTAATTGATTGTATATCATTACAGTCCTGTTTCACTTATTATTATTGTTTACATACGTTGCCTGAAAAAGGCGTTCTTCCTATTATTAACTAATTATTGCGATATATCACCACATGCTTTAGTAGTCGAATTAGTAGAGGAAGTTCGGATAATTTGAACCATGCGGGCAAGTTGAATCATCACGATATTTAGAAGTGTTAAAACCTAGCGGACTGTAATGCAATTACTAGCTGCTGGCCCTCTAATCTAACATACAAAGCGGCAGCGTGGCACAACGTATCATAAAGTAACAAATTAAAACTGAAGATTTGATGTGTATCGCTTACAGCGTAAGGTTAGTATATAAACTTTTATTTCGCAGTCAATATACTTCACAGATTTCTTATTCTTAGTCGCTTTTTGTTGCATGTAAAGCCAAGATAGAACTTTAGTGTACTCTGTTTAGCAAGTGTCATATGATGTACATTTCTATTGCGTACGATAAGAAGGTAAAAATAGCAATATCGGGTAATTTTGAGATAGTTTGTATAATACTTGTTATAAGTATTGCATTTTGTATTCTATTGTTTCTTTCTTTTAGGAGTAATAATATTATGATGAGTATACATTATTAAAGTAAAAATATTAAATATGTTACATATATTTGCATGTATGATATTGTTACAAAGAATACAAAAATTAGAGTTTGTAATAAATTAGAATTTAATAAATATGTAATATGATAATTATTATAGATTATTTCATTATTAATAGGCCCTAAAATACAATAAAAATTTTTTTGCAAGGTTAATAAAATGGTTCACCTTACCCGACATGGTTCAAATTACCCTACAAAAATCTACCTTCAAAAAATTTCATTAAACTCACTATAAATAAACGAAATTTGTTAGAAACACGTTCTAACAAACATTTGGCATTACAGCCCAGTGAAAACAAAGTTTAGCTATTTTTAATAGCTTTCAAGTTATCTTGAAAAAAGGTGGTTTAAATTACCCAAATTTCCTCTATAAACATTCGTCACGGAATGTAGGAGGAGTCCAGGTTTGAACCCTGGCTGGGGTGATATTTTTCGCAATAAATTCTTTACAGTTTAATATGGATGCTTATCAAAATTTAAATCTATTTACATTTGTGAAGTTACTGCTCCAACAAAGAGCTATGTTTTTAAAAAATCAAAAAATCAGCGCACAGTTTACTGAATTTGGAAAAAGTATATAAAATTTGCAGAATATTATTATTAGGCTACAAGATCCAATCTTGACCGTAAATGACATTTATGCAACACGTGCATGGAAAGTGCCCCATTACGCACGCTACGCGTGCGTGATAGTCCACTTTCCAGGCACTTGCAACATAAAATAGGGAGTGTAAGCCGTGTGTAAAGATGAAAATTCCCGGGTGCGGTTACCGCACTCGCCTTCGGCTCGTGCGTAAACTCCGCACCCGGGAATTTTCATCTTACCTCACTTGTTACACAAATAACTATTTTCTCTCTAATTGACTTATCCTAATCGTAATGTGCGACATGGTCACATTATAATGCCGCACATTATGATTAAGACAATTAATCAATTTATATTAAATATCAAAATGTTTAATAATATCTCTATCTTTCTTTCTATTTCTTGTAATTTTCAACTGAATGTTAAACGGTATTAATACATCTCTTATTTCTTTGTAATACAAATTACAAATGTTGTAATGTTGCAATGTTGTATTAATATTAGTGATACTATACTTAACGATTATTGTTAGTATAATGTCCAAAAGTTATTGCATCTAAAGTAAAGATTAGTTATTATTAATCTTAATTTAATTGTCTCTATTGCGACCCATTACAAATCCTGATGTGATAAAATGGCAATCGATAGCACATAGCAATATAACGCTACGGTACTATAAATGTGTTCTTAATCAACTTTACTGATTAATCGAATCCGTCGTTTACATACTTATACATACTGCATACAATATTTTTACCATGATGGTAACAAAAATGACCGAGCTTGACCCATGGCCCATTGAAATTTTATGATCTTTATTTTCAGTCACCGCGAAAAGGGCACAGCACAATATCTACGCCAACGATCGCGTTCAATTACTGCGAAGTAATAAAACGAAGCGACATTGTCACGCAAAACGTGTCTCTGCAACGCAAAGGATCAATAAACGGCATATAGATATCTATTATGTCAATGCTTAAATCCACATCATCCAGTATTTCTAAAACCGCAACTCCGATAGAACAGCTTATCGGCAATGAAGACTACTGCAGATCTTTCGGAAAACCTGTCAATCGCGTGACAGTATCAAATAAACAGCATTTACAATAACGTACTTAAATACGTGTTTAGCATGCAAATATTGAACTACAGCCCGCTATCATTTTATAAGCTGACAAATCGTACAATTTTTGAAAAGTTTTATTACTTAATAAATTTATTTAATATTTATAGAACAAATTTATTAAGTATTATAACATCAGAGAAATATTCATTTATAGTTTAATTGCAGCTTATTGTATAATATAAAATTGTGACATTTGTCGGATTTTATTAACGTTAGGACTAAAACTAATATGCCATTTTTTATTTATTAATTTTATAATTACTTTTTCCTTTCATAGTATTTAATAATTAAATAATGTTCTAATTGATACTCAAATGCAGAAAAATGTAAAAAGATGAATCGCAAGTAATCGAAAAACGCGCTTTATTTATCTCGAGAATTTGTCATCGCGCGCTCGAGAAAATGTCTCTGTCTTTCCTAGTCACTCACTTCCCGTATATTCGCGCTAGTGAGAGCATGTTTCACAAGTGCACACAGGTGCACACAAGTGTACGCTTTTAGGCATCATGCCTCCCTCTTCCCCGCTCTTCTCTTTCTCGGACTGAAACGACGTCGTGGAAATCTTCGTATGGCAACCCGTCCACCCTGCAGAAACGCATTCCGCATACGAAAACGCACGCGTCATAGCGTGCTTCAGAATTTCGAGGAACCATCGATTCCGCAGACACAATGATACGTGCCTCAGGGGACTGCCGACGATGTTTCACCAAAAGAGCGTAAAGAATCGTAAATTTCTCTATTTTTTACATGACAAATAAATATTAATCAATTAATTAAATTAGGTCATTATTTAAATAATATCTACTAATTAGAATATATAAACTGCGAGTATTATAAACGTCAAATTTCAAAATATAATAGAAAATTGAATATTAGCGTATTAAAACTTTAATTACAACTAATCAATTTACATTATCAAATAAATACTATTAATAATAAATCATATACTTTACAATTCGCAAGATAAAATTTTCAAGTCGAATATTTTTTACCTTCTCACATTTCGCGTATTTTCAGATCTACAATTTATTACCAACGGAATTGCTAGCAACGGTCCAAAGGTCAATTCTAAAAAAGTAATCTTAAATTAAAATTGGAAAGAGGTTCCTGCATATAACGAATATCCTGTAAATAACGTATTGTTTAACGCCTGACAGTCGACAAACAGCGGTTTCGCGTTACAAACAGGCAGGAACTTTGTAACCGAACGCGCGCGGGACGATAAGAGCGCCTAGATCAGAACCAAGTATTTAACTTGTTCGCATCCATAAGCACACCAGCAGGCAGCTCTTATGACCATGGCCTTAATCACAACGAGCGTACACCGATATGCGCAACGCGCATCGCCTTTTACTGCACTCGCCCTGCACGTCGGACTGCAAAACGGCAACGAGCCTCGCCGCGGTCAAGAAAATTCGTTATTACTCGTTACATCGAGGATTAAAGTCTACCGCGGTAATCGCGTAGCTTAAGAGATCTCACTTTACGTAGGTATTTATATAACAGTAAATAATGTAATAAAAAAATGGTGCAAATTAGAAATTTGCACTTGGCTTCCTCATAGAGGAAGTGACGTCTTAAGATGCTAATACAGCCCTCTGATTGGCTGATGACGCCTTAAGACTATACTTAAGACGATCTTGAATATAAGACCCGACTACGAATACCGGCCTTAAAAAATTATATAAAATAGAAATAAAGAAGACTGAAGAATATAACAAAATTAAAAATAGACCGATATCTTAAAATTTACAAAAGTTAAAGCTATTACAGACATTTTTCTAAAAATTAGGGACCTTTGATTGCGTATAAAGCTGAGTCTAATCAACCAAATCTTAAAGAATTATACATGAAATAGAGGTAGAAAAGACTGAAAAATATAATAAAATTAGAAATAGATTGATATCTCCAAATTTGCGGAAATTGAAGCATAAACAAACATTTCTGAAAAAATTCAAAATTTTATTAAAAATTAGGGCAATCTTGTAGATTCTTTTAGATAGAAATCGGTAACTCCTTTATTATTAACAAAATTTATTAATTCTATTATATTCTTCAGTCTTTTCTACCCCTATTTCATATATAATTCGTTAAGATTTGGTTGATCAGTTCTGAAGTTATAGAAATTTCTGTAAATTTGGCACAGACATACACACATACCGGCATTTTTTTTAATGCAATATTTCGACGTTTCAAAACACTCTGAACATATTGACATTAAAAACTCAAAAAACAATCTTTTCTTTGGTTTCTCCTACCCCTATTTTATATATAATTCTTTGAAATTTGGTTGATTAGAGCCAACTTTATACGCAATCAAAGGTTCATATACAAATTTACGAAAACAAAGCTTCCTCTATGAGGAAGCAAAAGCAAAATGTATAGTAGACTAGAAACATAATAATAAAATTTAATATATAATTCTAAAGCCGGCTTCAACCTTTAATTCCGCGCTCTCCTAATTTTTTATTTTTTAAATATATTTAAATAATATTAAATTTTAAATTTTTAATTAAAATGTGTAATTAAAATTTTATCTATTTTAAAATATTTATCTATTATGTATCTATTATTTACAATATTTAAATCAATGACGCTTTACTACTGAATATTAATGTCAATTGTGCAATCTGCATAAAATGCACACATTTTTTGTAAATAATTCTAATTCAAATCCTTGACAGTCAAAGAATTAATTTCTTCACTGCGTGAGTATTGATAAAAATAATTATGATTATATATTTTTTACATTTGGTTAAATTTATATATTTTTAAGTTAACCTTAACCCTCTATCGTGGCTTGTCATATCTTCGAGACACAGAGATAATTAGCGATGAGGTTTCCTGTGTGCGAGCGCAAATATGCGCTTGACCTTAAGTAATCATCTCTCCGCGAGGTCGACGGATAAAGTCGTCGACGTAGAAAACAAGAAATGACGCGCCTTGACAAAAGATGCCTTATCTATAGCGCGCATTGAAGTAAAAAACTTTTCTGTAGAAATGGTATTAATTACCGTTTTGATTAACGCGCGAATAAACCGACAGCATAGATAATTATCATTAATCATTCTATGAACGACGTCATTTTCGCGACGTTGAGCTTTTCGAAGAACGAGGTAGACACGCCAGACATCCCGTATTTATAACTACGTTTCTGTCGAATGTAAAACCGGACGTTTCTATTTTTATTTGTCCTACAATTTACGGTCGCGTAAAAAGATATCGTTCCCGACGAGTCTCTTTTTATCTCGGTTCGCTCCGCCGAAATATCGATTCGGCGTTGTTTCCGATATATAAGCAGCTCTCGCAAAATAAAACGCTTTTGCGCCGCAAAAAAGCGGAGCCCGTTGTTAAAGAAAAAAAAAGAAGCACGTTCGGCAATGCACTCTAGGTTCAATAAATTTATCACGAGGAAAAGCGCTATCTTATCGGACCGGCATATGGTAACGCCTGATTGGAAAACACGCAACAGCTGCATTTTTATGCGCGATCCGCGGTATTCGCGCCAAAGTATTGACCCAAATCAAATCACCTGACGACCGCGATATCGGCATTCCCTATCGCGCGTTGCACTTACATATCATCGGTGTGTAGGATAATCAAACGCGATAACGCCACTTCAAAATGCATACGACTCGCCAAATCAAGTTTCTCGACAAGATAAAAGATACATATGTTTCCAGTTCTTGCTTTTTCTCTCCTTCTCTGCTTCTGTTTCTTTCTTCAACGATATTGATTTACCGTTAATCAATACGCTATAGATAACATTAGTCTCCTAGCGCAATTAAAATAAGGAAAATGTCTTGTAGCAAGATAAAATTGCACTCTAAAGAGTGAATCACGATTCGCTCTATCACGAATCGCGATAAAGATCGACTGATAAATGACTCTAACGGAGTGAAATTTTCCACTCAAAATTGTAGAGTGACATATATGCATATATAATTCACTCCTATAGGCACTGATCTACCGCACTCGAAAATAGTACCCTTTCAAATGGAATGCGATTTCACTCCAACTTATAGAGCACATTTTTACTCTTTCTTAGAGTGGCGAATCGCTCGAAGTGCACAGGCTCAATTTTCACTTTCCATTACCTTGCATTTCACTCGTTTTGAGTGATATTTCACTCTTCGACTTTTGGAGAGTAAACTGCGGATTTGAAATGTCTCTAAATACGCGTGATGTACCGCGAGTAATCATCCAAAATCTCGATCAAAATCACTGCAAATCCAAGTGTGTTATTTTAGCCAAAGCTCTTTTTACACATTTCTTGCCACTTTAAATCACGTCATTTAACACGGTTGCACGTATTAACTTTTAATTTAATTAAACGTGCTAAATGACATAATTTAACACATAGAAACGCGTAAAAAGAGCTTCTGTCTCACGTTTATGCGTGTAAAAATAACACACTTGAATTTACAGTGTTGGTTCCTCAATCTCATTGACCGCCGCAAAGTAATCCGCACCGATTTCGGCTCGCACTTTGCGGAGAACCGCGGCGCGGCCGCTCCGGTATTGGGGTACCGCGTGACGTGCCACCGTGCACCGGCGCGGCGTGCGTTACGTCTTCGTTTAGATATACGGCGGAGGCTGAGAAGAGACCTAGCCCAGTCAAAATAGCCCGAAAAAGCCGCTGAAATGGAATTAATTCCGGGAAGCGATTTTTTTTTTTTTTTATTGTTTCGGAGGGTCATGGGTAGTCTAAAACCGGATTTTCGGGATCCTAACCCTGGAGCGTTAGCCGCCATTTTGATTATAAGGGTGATTTTGTAAATATCTCGCTTATTTTCAACTTTAGAGTGAAAGTGGTAATAACCAAACTTGTAGAAAATTTAATACTCTACAATTTTGGTCCTTATCATTTTTTACCTAGGATCGATATTTTGGGTCTTAGACTCGAAAGTGGGGGGTGAAATTTTATTATTTTTTTTTAATTCTTTGAATAAACGCGCCATAAACTCTACCTCCGTGGTGGTGTGGAAAAGATGTTTTTCATTATACTAAGTAAATTCAAAAAATAAAAAAAATTTCACCCCCCACTTTTGAGTCTAAGATCCAAAATATCGATCCTAGGTGAAAAATGAAAAGGACCAAAATTGTAGAGTATTAAATTTTCTACAAGTTTGGTTATTACATTTTCACTCTAAAGTTGAAAATAAGCGAGATATTTACAAAATCACCCTTCTAATCAAAATGGCGGCTAACGCTCCAGGGTTAGGATCCCGAAAATCCGGTTTTAGACTACCCATGACCCTCCAAAACAGTCAAAAAAAAAAATCGCTTCCCGGAATTAATTCCATTTAAAAGTCTATATTGACTGGGCTAACCGCGGGAGAAGCCCGACGAGATGACGACGGATACGACGGTTTACGGCCAAAGGACACGACGAACGGCCCGTGTGGATGTAAACGTGACGTTGGCCGTCGCCCGTCGGAGTACTTTCATTGGTGTTATACAACCGCGGACCGACCGCTGAAAGGAGAAATGGGAACGCACAGCGACTCTCATGCGGACCACACCGGCGCGTGGCGGCTGCGGCTGGTTCGCAATTTAGCGACATCTCGATATAGACGACATAGATAACGAGCAAGGGTCGAGAGGTGCGAAAAACAGGCGCGGTTAAGTTTATAATTGTAAATTATTTACAATTTATATTTGTTTATATTTGTAATGTTTATTAAAATAAACCTAGCAATAATAACAAGATTATATTAAAGATTATTAAAAATTATTCAAGATTATGATGACGCATTGATCTGCGCCCCCATTACGTAAATATCTTTTATATTTTATAATTATTGTATATTATAAATTTTTTAAATATATGGTTCATTAATATCGATGTTGCTAATTATATTATGAAGGTTTTTTGTGAGAGAACACAAAAGATTCCTACGAAGAGGTTTGAGGTATCAAATATGAAGGGGAGATAATGTGCATTCTGCAGCATAAACGTGGCGCTTAATGCGTTGATTTTAACAATGGTGAATGATAATGAAATAATTTGTATTCCAGTCTTGGCTTTGATCATTCAGATTGACATTAATCACAAAAGTTTCGAAAACGAGTTTTAACCTCTCCGCCACTACTGGAGGTATATCTTCACCATTATGGAAGTAAAACTGAATCTGACTCATATATACTGCGTATGTAATTTACATATCACAAACAGAACTCATAAACTTTTTGGAATCATCGATACTTTTTTCCTTTTTGGTTATGCAGATTGAAACACGTAAATGTAATTCAATATAATTAAAACATGTAAATATAAATATGTAACTAAAAATTGCATATTAATCATAAAGTTAATACTGTTTAAAAAAATGTACAATTTTTTTCATCAAATATCACAAAATTAATTCGTATGGAAATATACGTTTAACTTTTTATGTGACTGCTGTTTTCGCGTTAATTGCTATTTTCCGGCATGACTGGAGCGATCAAATGTGTATTACAGTACGGAAATAATTGAAGGGGGGCGAGTTTTTCGCACGTGGAGGCGCCGACTAGGTCGACGACTTTAGTCATCGTGATATGTAGACAGACCTGCGACGCATTCCGATGCATAAACAACAGTGACAATCATGTCGGCACAGCCGACCAATAACGCCGCAGTTGGTTATATTTTATCATTTTCGTTATCGAATGTGAAATTATCGAGAGTGTTGCAATTGCAGCCATCAAGAATTATTCGACAATAAATTGAATTACTGTCACCGTTTCCAACGTCTTTAATATTACGATATATTTTGCTGAGGCTCTCAATTTGACTCTTTTACGAACAAGGATAGATTGGAAAATTTTAATTTACAAACGATATTGAATAATCAATGAGACTAACTAATGCTTAATTTTAATGCGAAAAAGTTTCTAAAAATTTTTATGATATAATTAAGTTTGTAATTTTTAGGTATGTAATAGATTTATAGATTTATAAATAACGCAAAATATCAGACATAATAAATCATAGAAAAGAAAAACCAAAAGTAAATTGGTACTTCTTTCAACAAAACGCCAAAATTTCTGTCACTGATATTTCTGGTACACTGTATATACGGGTAGGACGAAGGCGAGTTTTGCCTCATTATGTGTTATGCCTAAGGCTCGTGCAATCTCGGTCGCGGAGAAAGTGGAAAAGTGTATCATTCTCTACGTACCGGGTGATGTCGAATACAGCGACTTGTTGTTAGTAACACATACTGCATGTAATTATTCTAACTTATTATTATTTAGGAAATACCAATTTTAACTGACTAATTAACAATTGCTAATTCCAGTTGAAGCTTTAATACCGCACGACTATTCTAGTATTCTTACCTATTTATTTACGATAATTTACGATTTATCACGCACCTTCTCTTTTCAACTTCATGTTACAGACAATTGATATTAGTTCGGCGCAATAATAGTAGCAACTTGACCTCAGAGTTTCGGATGAAGCTCGAAACGTTCCTGAATGCAGCCATTTAATGCAGTTTCAAGTTTTCGTCAGACGAGTGTCGAACAAGGAATAACTTAAGGAGGTTCTACAGGTACTCTCTAGTCAGTTGAGAGATGAAGAGAAAATCTTCAAATTCATCGATTCTAAGTATTCATAAAATATTTTCGTGAATTTTGATGACGTTAGAGCTTATATCATACCCATATTAGTCGAAGCGAGGAATAATTAAAAATATCGTGTACATAAGTGCTCCTTTAACTCTGGCGGCTTATAATGGAAGAAAATGTGGTAACGCGAACTTGACAGTTCTGCTCATATGACCGTGGTTATTTCACAATTTCACATAATTCTAGAGCGAGTACTTCTCCGTAAGCGCTCGTAAACGTTAGGTGCTTAAGTTTGAGGTGCTGTCATACTGTGGTGCTGTACTGGCTGTACACCTTTCGCGCGGGTGCAGTCGCTGCGACATTGCCAAATCTCCCTTGTTATTCGAAGCACGCTACGTGAACTGTGATATGGCCTGTTTCAATAGCCAATATCACAAAATTTTACGCGATAACCCTTGTTTTTCTCGATATTTCTGAAAAGGTTAGATTAAGATCTATAAGAGCTCCGTTTTTTTAATCTATGGTAGGTCGTCTTTATATAATTAATATCTCGTTTCCTGTCTCCAAGAGCCCCTCTGCCGTATGTAGCTTATGTTAAAAACTGTGATTTCAAAATTCATTTTTGCAAATTTTTACACGGTAACCGATGCTAAAATTTTTCGAGCACTTTTCTCGCATCTCAATTTATACGTCCATAAAGTTTTTTCCAATTTTCAGATACATCCATTATCTGTAGAACCTCCTTAAATCTGCGCGCTGATGATTTTAAGTTAGAGATGTTCGAATCAAATCGAATCGATTTTTATTTTCTCTTTTAAACTCGAATCGAATCGAATCGACAAACTTTCATTCGGATCGAAGCAAATCGAATCGTTGAAATATAATTTTTAATTAATAATATAATTATTATTAGATTAAATTTTAACACCTAAATAATAACAGAATGTTTTTATGTGGAAAAATAATATTAATTATATAGTATAGATTCTTTTTAAAGCAAAAAAACATATTTAAATATTCAATATAAAACTAATAAAATATACTTTATTTAATGTCGCAGTAACTGAAACAATTAGGCGAAAAATCATAGATAAATTATTGAAATATACTCTTATATAATATTTAATAACATTATCCAATTACATACATAGTAATTAAAATAAAATAATATAGTTTATTTTATTGTCAATACTCATAGCTTACTATTTTTTACGCATATTCAAACTTTTACTTTGTAATAATTTATAAGGTTACGGGACATGTCAAAAATTAGAAATAAACTATTTGACTGCTACTTAGCCGCTCAGTGAGCGATTATAATACTAACAATGAATGCACTCACTGAATGCATCTATTATTATGATCGTACTTTTGTTTATTAACGGAAAATATGATGATTTTATAAAATTGACAATGTACGTGTATGATTCGTATTCGATCCATCTAGATTTGAAATTTTCGAATAGTTCAGATTCGAATCATAGAAATTGGAATTTGAATCGAATCGAAACTTACCCGATTTAATTCGATTCGATTCGATTCATATTCAAATAGCACATCTCTAGTTTAAGCCTCTCTCGTCTGATTAATTGAGTTCTACTCAAAATTAAGAATTAAAAATTTGGGTAAGGAGAACCTAAATATCGGATCGCTCCGGTTCCGATTTCACAAATATGTGCGGCATCGATACATAAACGTTGTAACATGATTCGTCAAGAAAATTGAACAGTTGTCACATGGGTCGAGTATCATTATTTCGGCAATGACTCAAAACAAATGAACGCGCGATGTACGACGCTGATCGTAAACACATGTTTATCCGCTTATAGATTCATTCAGTCGCGTTAATCTCGAAATAGCGATGTAGCTGCACGAAAACAATCTTTTGCGAAGCCACGATAATGACACCAGTTGCATATGTTCGGTCATCCCATGATTAATTAATTAATTAATTAATTTAATTTATTGCGATGCTTAGTGGGGATACAGTCATAGAGAGTATAAATAAATAAAAAAGCACGCAAATGGTAAGGCATCAACACGCGTTATTTCTAGGCCTACCAGTGGAGACAGTGACATTATAATATAAAATAGAACATACAGAAATTCGCTCACAAGAGTAAAATTTTTCACTCTAAAGTTGAAAATAAGCGAGATATTTACAAAATCACCCTTCTAATCAAAATGGCGGCTAACGCTCCAGGGTTAGGATCCCGAAAATCCGGTTTTAGACTACCCATGACCCTCCGAAACAGTCAAAAAAAAAAAATCGCTTCCCGGAATTAATTCCATTTAAAAGTCTATATTGACTGGGCTACTTCGCGTATACTTGGCGCAAGACACTGCCGTGTCTCTTGATCTCTTGCGTGCTCCGACATGATTTTAATCATAACAAGCACATAAACGATTTTTTGTTCCTATCCAGCAAAAACTTTAAAACATATATGGGATTTTTCGGAATGTGCATTCGAATAAAGCTCTGCATATTTACTTTTAATTGTTTGCAATAATCACAAAATAAATTGCCACGAAATCTCGAAATTTCAGCCATTTAATTCATTAAAACGCCAAAATATATAAATTTTTATAAAATTAATATAAAAATACACTTGAAATATATGTAAATTTAATATTCTATCGCGCTCGGTAATTATTTGAAGTTCGTGACTGCACGAATATTGATAATGGTGTCTCACCAGTATCAATGAAGTGTCTGCTAACAATGAATCCAATCCAGATCTGCCTTTCTGTGAATCACCAGAAATGAAGTACCGAGATTTAGGTTTAGGTTCCTTTGGTTACCGAAAGTGCTTATAGCTTACGAGATCTGATAAAGTGAGTTCAATTCTTCCAATTTCACTGCAACATCGATTTATTGTTTTCAGAAACCTGTTCACTTCCTCACATAATAAACGGATAAGAAATCGGACTCGAGTCTTTCCATTAGTTAAACTTTCTCACTAGCCTACCTAAGACCACCTAAGACGTACCACTAAGACTCCCGAAGTCCTCGAAGTGTACAAAGGTAATGAAGCGCTTGAAAAATCACAGTTGATCTTAAATCAATGGACGAACTCCTCCCTTAAAGTACCTAAGTGGGCGTGAATGCTAGAATAGACGAACAGTCCCATAAATGTCAGATATAGACACTTATCTTAATCACTTTATTATACTTGTTCATTTATACTGATGACGTCAGACTTGCCTGATTCCCCGTAATCTGACTCCTATTTTTTGTTAGTAAACACAATCGATAAAATGTCAAGCATGGATTTTCAAAATAAAAATGTAATAAAGATGCTAAAAAAAATGAGAAAAAATGAAAAGTCTTTTTTAATATGATCGCGTTTTTCTAATCTAATTCGTACTTATTTCATAAGAGCTTTACAAAAAAAAGAACGCTATCAATATGCAATAAAAAACTAAAACGTCAAGTATACAGATATTGATCGCAGGATGATTGATTTTTCATGGTATCAATTGTTGTACGCGTATCAGTGTATAATCGCAGTCCGCGAGCTACGTTAAAATTACAATGCGCTCTCTCTCTCTCTCTCTCCTCCTCTCTCTCTCTCTCTCTCTCTCTCTCTCTCTCTCTCTCTCTCTCTCTCTCTCTCTCGTCTCTCTCTCTCTCTCTCTTCTCCTCTCTATCTCCTCTCTCTCTCTCTCTCTCTCTCTCTCCTCTCTCTCTCTCTCTCTCCTCTCTCTCTCTCTCTCTCTCTCTCTCTCTCTCTCTCTCTATCTCTCTCTCCCTCCCTCCCTCTCCTCCCTCCCTCCCTCCCTCCCCTCCTCCCCTTTCCCCTCTCCCCCTCTCCCCCTCTCCCCCTCTCCCCCTCTCCCCCCTCTCTCTCTCTCTTGAAGAATTCAGGCCGATAAATAAATTACCGGTGTATGAAAAAGTACTGGAGATATTGGCTCATAGACAGATAGAAGAATATTTAGATAAGAATGAATTAATTAATGAAAGTCAATCGGGATTTAGAGCTAAGCATTCGTGCGAAACAGCGTTGCAATGGGTGATATCAAGTTGGAAAAAAGCAATTGGAGAGGGAAAGTTGATAGGAGTAATCTTCTTAGATTTAAAAAGAGCGTTTGAGGTTGTGGATAGAAAAATCTTGTTAAAAAAACTTAGAGCATTTGGGATTAAAAGAGCAGTATTAAATTGGTTGAAGAGCTATTTAACAAAACGAACGCAAAGGGTCAAATTTAATGGATTATTGTCAAATCCCATTAGTGTGGATTTAGGAGTACCGCAAGGATCTGTCTTAGGACCATTGTTATTTTTATTGTACATAAACGATATTGCGGGAGTTATTAATGATAATTGTGTTCTAAGACTGTTTGCAGATGATGCCCTGATATATACCACGGGATTCTCGAGTCAAGAAATTAGAGATAAGTTAAATGAACAAATGTTAAAAATAGAGGAATGGTTATATATAAATAGATTAGTTGTAAATGTAAATAAAACGAAAGTTATGCTAATTAGAGGTGTTAGAAAAACAGTGGTTGAAAGTAATGTGGTGATTAAATTAAAAGGGGAAATATTAGAAATGGTAAACGAAATAAAATACTTAGGAATAATATAATAATAGATAAGAATCTAAATTTCTCGGCTCATGTGGATTACATTAGTAAAAAAGCAGGGGCAAAGCTAGGCGTTTCGCGCAGAGTTAGTGAGGATATGTCGTGTGACATGAGATGTAAAATATATAATACAATTGTAGCGCCGCTGTTTGAATATTGTTCGTCGATTCTGGTAGGTTTAAGTGAAACTAATGTACAGCGCTTGCAAAAACTGCAAATTCAAGGGATGAGAATTATCCTAAGGAGAGATAGGAAGGAGAACATTAGGAAGATGTTAGAAGCGTTAAAGTTTATGTCTGTTAAAGAAAGAATCGAGTATAATGTTTGTTTATTAGTATATAAGATGGTGAATGAATTGTGTCCGAAATACTTAAGTAGGGATATAGAAATGGTGCAAACAAGAAGCAACAGAGACACGAGAAAGGGTAAAAATCTGTGTATTGCTAGATGTAGGACTAGAGAGGAACAAAAAATGTTGTTGCACGACGGATTTAAAATGTACAATGAGTTGCTGAATGAGGTGAAAGATGAGCATACCTTGAAGGGATTTAAAGGAGCATTGGTGAAACATATTATGGGAAGGGAGCGGAATGTATAGTTAGCATTATAAGAAACAGTATTGTAATAAGTTGCAATGTAAGAAACTATTGTGATACTATGTATATGTAGCTACTGCAGCTAATAAATCTCTCTCTCTCTCTCTCTCTCTCTCTCTCTCTCTCTCTCTCTCTCTCTCTCTCTCTCTCTCTCTCTCTCTCTCTCTCTCTCTCTCTCTCTCTCTCTCTCTCTCTCCCCCCTCTCTCTCTCTCTCTCTCCCTCTCTCTCTCTCTCTCCCCCCTCTCTCTCTCTCTCTCTCTCTCTCTCTCGGAACAAGTCGCGTGAAATCTCACGCCGCGATATCAGTGCGATACAGTGACAAAGGAAAAGAGAGAAAGTTAAGGGAATGGCGATAAGAGTAATAATATCAACGACAGGTATTTGTTATTCCGGGCCGCCTCGGCATTCGCCTCGTTGACCCAGCATATCGCTTCACACGCGCGCGCGCGCGCGAGGTCTTTAATTCTCATTCATAAGTATCACACGCCGCGCCATGTGGCACGGCGACGTCGCGTATAGTGCAACGTCATTCGGCTAGATTGCATTCGCGAGCCGCGACGATGCAACGGCACGGCCGGCCGCGGCCGACGCGAGGGAAGCGCGGCGGAAAATAAATTACGCACGTTGACTCCCGAAGGTGAAGTTGATTTCGTAAAACGCCGCCGTAAATATTATTTCTATTGCGACGTGCTGTTTTGCAATGGCGGAAAAATTCACCTGATTTACGTTTGGTTCTACCTATCACACATTCCTGTAACGGAAGACATATATATGTTTTAAGAGAAAAAAAAGAAAAAGTAGAAAAGTATCTACGGGCGACTATCTCGGAGTACAAAATTAAGGAACTTACTTAACGTTATATTATGTCTGGTATCTTAATAGAGAATATTGGATAACAAAGGCAAAGTTAGCTAGACCGTCATGAAATCTCAGGGTTCCTTTTTAATTCGTCACAAATGTTATTCTTCTTTTATTTTGCCTGGCTTAAACGTCGACAATCAAATGAGATGTAATCTTTCGTAAAAATGTCGACCCCACGCATCTTCCTTCCCCTATGCTGTCCAGGATAATTCTCTCTGCCTCCGTCTGCTCCTCAAGATCTCAAAATTCCTGGCGCCGTGTGTATAAACTGGAGGTGATAACGAAAACTACTATCCACCGTGCGCGCAAACTTTGGCGTCGCGAAGTTAACGAACCGTCGACCGTGGATTAATTGTTTAAGCGCTGCACCGTAACAGCACGTTTATGGCAAAGATAACGAACCGAGTTTTACAACGTTTGCCGAGAAAACTTTGCGGTGTTAACGAACGCAGCCTCTGCAGGCACAAGAGCACGTTTAAAGAAACACGGCGATTTTGTTTCTTTAATTTATATAACGAAGAGAATTGCTAGGAGATATATTTCTTATATTCTGTCATTGGATCCTAATTATATTAAGAGACCTGATAAACGTTTTCTTCGTCTATTTTTACAGAAAATACTTTCATCTAGTCTCACAGATAACAGATTTGAGAATTTTATTTTTAATGTATTTTTTTCCTGTTTCTCAAATTTCACTTATTTCTGCTTCTAAAGAAAACAGATATTTCAGCATTTTTTTCTAATGGACCTATTTTTCTACATGGAACATCTGTAAGACAACATCTGCATTCAGAAAACCATAATTTCCATCCTTGAACTATTCCGAGACGATTTTCCTTTAGGTTTCACATTTCAGTTTCGAACAGAACAGAATAGAACAGATTATATATATCTTTCCTTTTTTAGACCTGTAATATTAGGACCTATATATTTTTAGGAGTGTAGTTTCACAATCTTTGGAATTGCGGGTATCGTGCACAGATTATGATTGTCAATGCAATCCATCATCATAGTACAATCGTAGTAAATACTGCTGTTATCTACAAATATACTATACAATACATACTATACAAATATAAAATTGAAATTGATATTGCGATATCGTTTCGTAAACACTAGTGACAAATCCATTCGTGTACCTCGAAAAATAAAGTCGCGTTAGGTGTTTATTTACTTACATGTAAGAGAAATATTTTTAACAGGTAAACAGGGATATGCCATTTTTAGTCAGGCTGGTTCATTGTAGCCTAATAATATTTGTGTGAATTTTTATACTCATTACCATTCAAAATGCGCGCCGATTATTTGGCGGTATCGAAACTCGAAATACAGTTATTTGGAAACAATAAATTCAACATATTTAAATTGGCAATTTAACATTTGATACTAATAAGCCCTTTAAGTCCTTTAAATTTAAATCACTGTGAAGAATTCATTGTGAAAAATATCATCCACTGTAAAAAATTTATTGCAAAAAATATCCCAGAGTTCAAAACCTGGATCTCCCTAGTATAGCTCCATTCCGTAACGGACGTCTTTACCAATTCGGCCATTGTGCACTCAATAAGGAGGTCCAGGTTCGAACCCTGACTGATTGTGAGATAATATTTTTCGCAATAAATTCTTTAGGGTGATTTTAAGGATACTTATCAGTATCAAAAGTTAAATAGGAATTTACTATGCCAACGAATAACTATGTTTCAAGACCGAAATAATCGGCGCGCAGTTTAAGTAAAAATAAGTATAAAAAGTTACACAAATATTATTAGGCTACAAAATGAATCAGCCTGATCAAAGATAGTATATCCTATCTACTTGTTAGAATCTCTTATCAGTCAAAACTTACTAGAAATATTTTCTTTAATTTTTATTCTTGACTTTTAATACTACAAAAGAATTTATCTTGAAAAAATCAATTAATTTCTTTGCACGGTTTTAATTTGCTCTGACCAATGTTATAGTAACATTTATTATTTTTAGTAATTATTTATTAATTTAGCATACACGTTTCCTCAAGACGCCGTTCCATCACCCCTTCTTCGATCCTTCAATTAGTCACGATATAATGCCGATGATTACTATCCGCCCTAAGTAAAATGTTGCCCTTTACAGGCGTGACTTTTGTCATACGGGAAGGGTTACTCGTCGGTTAACGGGCACAAAGGGTGGTGTAGACGCACTTCTCCGTTGAGTGCGCACTCAAGGTGTAGTCTTTTGAAAACTGTTTTTATCGCGATCTGTGACACCAACCCGCGCCCGCGCCCAACAAAATAAACGCGACGGGAATATTCACACGCGTTTTTCTGAGAAAATCCCTATTTTTTTATAGGCGCATATTCTCTTTCTCATTACACCAAATCGGAAAAAAATCGATGAACATCACCGAAAGCACAATTACTTGTATCTGTATCTGTATCTAGATACATTTTAAATGGATCTTATCACTGGCTGCGGTAATCCAATCGAAAGGAGGACCTATGTGTTACTACTAACAGCTCTCAGTATTTCTGATATATATAACCAGTATAGTACTGGTTGTATATATATACATATATACAGGGTGTCCCAGGATTTACCCGACAAACTGCGGAACATATTCTACAAGTGAAAATAAAAAAAAAATGTTATATGAAGTATACCAAGAAATGCTTTACAAAGTAATAAAAAAATATTAAAACGGAACATGAACTATAAGTAACAATTACCTAGTGACCTTCGAGATCACTAGATTTAACGTTTCTTGATTTTTACTTACGGGAAACTTTAAATATAACTCAGAGGTCAGAGCACCATTGTTACCTATTTCATGTTCCGTTTCAATATTTGGTTTATAACTTTGTAATAAAGCATTTCCAGCCAAACTTCATATAACATTTTTTCCTTCATTTTACTTGCAGAATATGCTCCGCAGTTTGTCGGGTAAATTCTGGGACACCCTGTATATACTATAAAGATTCTGATTTTTGTAAGTTGGCTTTTTTAAGAAAATGTTTTATTTTTTATTTATTTAAATACCTAAATCTAAAGGGCAAATAAATGTCAGTCGAAAATCATGTTCGCAAGAAATTGATTTGGAGAGCCTGAAGATTATGAATTAAAGAGGTGAGTTGTAACCCGTTTCTAAAATGATAAGCTTAAATCATATTTAATCAATATTAATAAAAAAAAAGTTTCGAAATGTTTAAAAATAATTTTATAAGAATATTAGAGAAGTCCACTACCTATAGATCAACATACTTCAGGTCTATGGCCAATACATTATCGAACTCAAGTGGCGATAAAGAAGTGGACAGCTGGTGAACAAACTAGATGACTATGAATACCGATTAGATGATTTATGAACTAGCAAATATGTGATCAAATCGGACGGCGGAGGGTAGGTAAATCGTATCCAAAGCAACTTTCGATAATGTCAAGAAAAAATTTCGATGATAACATTATTTCTGAGAAAGGAAAATATCGTACGTGGGCATTAGTTGTAACGTTTGCACTGAGCCATTGATAATTTTATGATACTCGGATTAAAGCACGATAAAAATAGATGCTTGTAAGATACGTGTACGATAAGTTCCATTCGAGTTTCATTCATTTTATTATTATGACTATTCTTGCCTTGTATTTCAAGTTCAAGAACATCAACCGAACTTAAGAGACGCTCATTTAAATGGACGCTACTTAAATACATCAAAAGTTTTTATTAAGTTAAAAGAAAAATTTGCAAGCTGGAAATAAAATAGTATATTGTGTTACAAGTGCTGTAAGATGGAAATTGGACGTGCGGAGTGGACGCACGAGCCGGAGGCGAGTGCGATCACCCGCACGTCCAATTTTCAACTTAACACACGTGTTACACACCCTATTTTAGGTGCGTTCGGGAAGACGCTATTAGTGCTATTTGCTTATTTTATCCTTGTTTTACACCTGATGAGCGATAAAGATAGAATGATGCAATAGCGCTAATAGCGCGCTTCCCGAACGCAGCCTTTATGTGGCAAGTGCCTGGAAAGTGGTCTATCACGCACGCGTAGCGTGCGTAATAAGGCACTTTCCATGCACGTGTTGCATAAATAAAAATAATATTTTTTTAAATATTAAAAAAATTGCAATATCTTCATTATATATTTTTTCCAGAAAGTACTGAAATTAAAGACTTAATTATACCCATTTGTTTTTAAACAAGTATTTTAATATTTATACGATTTTTTTATCGGTTAATAAAAGATCAATTCTGAAATAAATCCTGAAACAAAGTTGAGAATAAAATTCTAGAATTGCTATTTTATATTGTTGTACATTATTTTGAATTATTTTTTTTGCACTTTATTTAATATTAAAAGCTAAATACGACGGCAATAATGTTAAATTTTTCGGAGTAATCAATAACACAGGTTTAAAAATTTTACTTTTTTTCTGCGCACGGTAAAATACGAGCAAACATCAGCCATTAAAAACAAAGCGCACCTAAGGTTCGATGATGGATACCGTGTTTTTTACAGTAAAAGATTTAACATTCTCATATTACAATATGAGAATGCACATGCAGTATTCCAGCTTTAATTTGAGTTATTTTAAGTCTTTCGCACTTCGGGTTCGTCAGTTACGACTTCAAAATGAGTCAAAAACACGTTTTTAGAGAGCTTTAACTCCATTTTTCTCTAAAACCTGACGTAATAGGACATTTTTGTTTGCGGATTTGGATTTAATGCACAAAGAACTTTTCTTTTTTAGACTACAAAATCTATATGCAGATTTGTGTACCTAATCAGTGATTTCCTTCTTCGAATTTCTCGTGTAAAATATAAAAAAAGCGTAGAGAAATTTTATCTTCTTGATAATATTGTCGTTGACATTTTTCATCGTTTTTGCAATTTTTTCTACCTTTAACAATCAAAATATAATTATATATATCTAAATATACACTTGCCACTATTTAATCTGTTGCTGCTGACAGCACATTTTCCCTATCAGTTGCTCATATTTAATATTTATAGCATGCTATTTTTTTTTATTTCTTTCTCTCTCTCTCTCTCTCGCGTTCAACCCCGCGATTACAATCGCGAAAGATTGCAGACTGTAGGTACAGCAATCACGTTGCCGCACTCCTCGTCCCGATCTGTTAGGATCACGCAACTTTTTTCCCTGTCCACGCCATTACACCGCCTACTTACATCGTACTACTTGAATACAACATTTGTATTCAAGTATTCAAGTATACATTTGTATTTGTATTCAATAGTATTTTTCATTACTAATATAGCAATTGTAAATAAATTTTGTGTAGATCAAAATCAATCATTTTTAACGCGTGTTGCTTCATATACCTATCTGTATTATATAGCACATTTATGGCACTTCTATCTTGTCTATATGACTTTATAACATTCTTACGCCAAAACAAGATCAGTATTAAAAATTTCTGTAAAGTTGACACTTCACTTTGCTAAAGAATCGACAGTTCTATCAGTATTTCTATTTGTATCTGTAATAATTCTGTAGTCCATGATAGTTTTTAAAAACAGTTCCATTAATATTATTAAAACATTTGTTAATATTATTGAGAATTAATATTATTAAAACATCTACAAATATATGATGCTAATTTTCCGTGACACCTCATATTTCGAAAAAAGTACTGTTAAATATAAAATTCTATAAGTCTCGAAAAGTTCTATAATTCCTATGTTTTATTAATATAATTCCGCTTTTAAATACTTTAGTACTAAAGTAAATTTTTAATTTCAGTGTTGGCACTGCATATTTTAATAAAGTGTAAAGTGCTGCTCAATTCTATCGTTATTTTCAACAGTTCTCGACAGTTTTCGCATAATTCCAATAATTTTAAACGTTTTATTAACAATTCCGACCCTTAAGTATTTTTAAATAAATTTTTAACTTTATCGCTGACACTGCACACTTTAATAAAATAAAAGTGCTGCTTAGTACCGTAATTTCCTTATATTTTTCAAAATTTTTGTTGTTTTATCGGCAGTAGAACTATCAATAGAACTATCTCAATAGAACTATTTCTAAAAATTATTTATTATTATTTTTAAATATTATAAGTTCTATTATTTTTATATGTATATTTCTAATTTACTTTTAAATAATATATTATTTCTAAAAATTATTTACGTTAAATACTATTAGAAATTATAGAATCTATTGCGGGCAAATAGAACTATCGATAAAATTTTCGATTTCATAAAGTGAGGTATCAAATTCACGAAAACGTACTAAAGTCAAAAGTGCCTTGATATTAAACGTCATAAGATTGATACTCTTATGAACGTATTCAGAAAATAAGCCTTCTATCTTTTTAATGTGATCGTTACACGGAAAGAATTTTCTCTTAAAATTTACCCTGAAATCATGGTAGTTGTGGGACATGTACCACCAAGAATTTTATGCGAGCTATTCTGATTAATATCCACCATAATAAATAATATTAATATCTATTACATTAAAATATAAAATATGTTTGATTAATTTTACTAAAATATATCTAGGAAATTTCAATAATTTTTCAAAATTTACCAATCTGCTTGGTAATTTTTATCACATTGTTTGTAAAATGTCTTTTGTATATTTTAAAAATTCCTTGGTTGCCAAGTTGTCCTAAGTTTGTAGTGAATTTAAGAGTAAAATATAATAAAAAATTATCTCCGTGTAATACTTACTCATCGAGAAAGATTGCAATTTTTGATAATCGACGAGTGTGAAGTTTTCCGCCCTTCGGCTCGGGCGGCATATCACACGAGTCTGAAAAAGCTTTCGATCCAAGGTGCCATGCACACGATATTTTTCACAACACCTTTACGGAAATGTTCGACTTTTGAATGCATGTAGAGTGAGTGCGTTTGGTATTCCATTCGTACAATTTATACGCGCGTATCGTTAAATAAAAAGAGAAAAATAGAGTAATGTGGGCGAAGCCCTTGGTGGAGGCCGGTGTGGGGGACGAAGCCCCCACATAACACAAAATTAAAATAATAATAAAATTTCAAAAAATAAATAATTTTCAAATAAGATACAAGCCATTTTCGGTCTAAGCTTATATCTTAGGCAGCTCAATATTAATTTCCGTGTATATGTATTATTATAATACATATATAGTCCAACTTATTACTGCGCGCCGATTACAGTCGGATATAAATAATTTTAATTGCATTTTAATGCACTAAATCTGATTGATTTAGGATTTTATTTATATAGGATATTATGTAAATAGGTATAATTAGTTATCTCATTATTTAGTGATATTATTAAAAAAAAAAACAATTCCAAATCAGTAGTTTTAATACAAGTAATTTTTGAAATAGTAATTATTTTTTTATTTATTAAAATTAATATAATTTTTACAAAAAAAGTTTTATTTTATTAGTTAGTAGATTTAATATTTACATTACAATTTTCAAATTGGAAGATCGGATTATTTCCTCGATTTTGTATTGCCCGTTACTTTACTTTCTGCCCGCTATACGAGGCAGAAGGTACCAATTTTCCTTCCTAGGGAGGAAAGTAAGCCTCGGCGTGAAATTGGCCACTTTCGTCCCTCTCTACAGGCATAAAAAGTCGGACTTTCCGTGGAGGTGTTGTAAAATGGTATATTGTGCACCAAGGGGCAAAAGTAGCGTTTTTCAGACAAGTGTGAAGTTTGCCGCCCTCGCCTTCGACTCGGGCGGCAAATCACACGAGTCTGAAAAAGCTTTCGCCCCGAGGTGCACACGGTATTTTTCACAATATCTTTAAGGAAAGTTCGACCTCCATGCCTAAAGAGAGGCGAGAGTGGCCATTTCACGCCAGGACGGCATAGCGGGACAAAAGTAACCACTTTCCGCCCTAGGGAGGAAAGTGGTTATTTTCGTCCCGCTAATGCCGTCCTGGCGTGAAATTGGTCACACCTTCGCCCCTCTCTACAGGCATGGAAAGTCGAACTTTCCGTGGAGGTGTTGTGAAAAAGAATTAACGTCTAATAAGTAAAAATCAATAAGCTTTAAAAATATCTCGGTATCTAAAGGATCAAACTTTGTTAAAATTTCGTATGGTCAATATCACAAGTTTAGTCGAATAACAATTAAAAATCTTTAAAATTTCACTGTTTATCATATCATCGCAAAATATCTTTGTTGATTGAATTAACTGAAAACACGTAAAATGTAATAAAGTCGCCGCGTAATCGATAATGCGGCAAATATAAAGACGACTATGCAGAATAAATAACATTACTCAGACACGGAAATGTCCATGATAGATAATTAACAAATCCACCTGTGTGTGGTATTCGCGGGATCATGCGCCGATTACTTCAGTTTTGCTTTAATTCTATTTTTTTACCGAATTCTTTAGGAAAAATGCATTACACTCGAGTCGATAATTGCGTTTTTTGCGTCATACGTGCATAAATTACGTCAATTCACTTAATACGATGCCATCTCGGGCACCTATAACGCCACAATAATCGAATGCAATTACTTAATCAAGCAAGTTTCTTATAAATCTAGATACAATTACATAATTGCGGAAAGTCCTACGTAATAAAGATTATTTTTTGTATTTTATACATTTAGTTAACATACTCTCTAAATCTCATAGAGTAATTTCGCCACTAATAATATAATTAGAATGATTGGGATAGTCATCTTAAAAGAGATGATTGTCACTATAATTTAAGTAAATGCGGTTACTCATAAGGTAGGAGTAAATTTTTTATATTTTTTAAAACAGTTACTCTATCAAAGTGATGTAATCTCACTCTAAAGCTAATCATGATTGACTAAAGATTGACTGATAAATGACTCTAACAGAGTAAA
Source organism: Temnothorax longispinosus (assembly GCF_030848805.1). NCBI lineage: Eukaryota > Metazoa > Arthropoda > Insecta > Hymenoptera > Formicidae > Temnothorax > Temnothorax longispinosus. Next base: position 12,661,270 of record NC_092367.1, on the reverse strand, counting down.
ATTTTCTACTCAAAATTGTAATGTGACAAATTCATTCCTATGGACACTGATCTACTGCACTCGAAAAGAGTGTCCTTTCACTCAAATGGAGTGCAATTTCACTCCAACTTATAGAGCAAAATTTTACTTTTTCTTAGAGTGGCAAATCACTCCAAGTGCACAGGCTTAATTTTCACTTTTCGTTACATTTGCATTTCACTCATTTTGATATTTCTCTTGACTCTTCGACTTTTAGAGAATGTATGAAGAGTAGTTATATATTATTTTGTATCCGCGCACAGATGTCACGTAACGTAGTTAGTTTAATTGCCTTGATATTGAAATCTAGAAACTGATATTAGCTAAAATAAAATGGAAGTTTTTAATCGATCCCCTTAGGGTTACAATTCTCATCCATCACTACCCTTCTCCTCTCACTTAACCCTTTGGACCAACGGGTTAACGTCTCTTTCCGAAAGACGGAGCCCAGTTTTCTCCGCACGAGAATCCTTTTCTCGCACGGAGGGCGCAGCTTTCGGAAATAAATTACATGTTTACGTGCTCAAGTGGACTCGAACCTGGTTTCTCAGATTACGAGTCTGGCGTTCTACTACTAGACCACACTGCCGCCCATATTGGCTATAATATAATTGGATATATTTATTGAAGAACAGGCAGAAATTGTGGCAGATAAAGTTCAAATTACGAAAAGTTCTGAAACGTGAAGTGAGATCGCATAATATAGCTGAAGCATTCTATAAGCCATACCAATTCTCCGCGCGTATTGTCTTCTGCTACTCGTACCGTTTAATTTCGAACATGAGATTGCAACCCGTTCTTCTTCCCGTGAACATAAAGAGAATCTTCCCCTCGTAGAGGCACTCGTAGAAGCGCTTAACGTATCACACGCAAATGAAACACGGAATCGCGTTTAACGATGACAATCTCGGGTCAAAGCTCGTTCTCAAGTCATCAATGTTCATCATAGACCCGCATGACGCGCCTTGACGTACCGCTACCGATCTAATAAGCACATGGCGGAAATAGAGATCGAGATAATAAGCTTTAATCCACCATCAGCACGTGCTACTTGACCTATTAGATATATTAGTACGAAGTATTTTTCTAATAAACATGACAATGGAATTTATTATATATACAATAAAATTCTTTTACTATCAATTTCGTGTTATTAAAAAACATTCAAGTAATATTTAAGTTAAAGCTTAAACACTAATATTATACTATGTTGTACCAAATATATAAATATATTGAAATATATAGATAGTAAAATATTATTGTAGATTAGATTATAGTGGCCGTATTTTTAAGTTAATAATTAGAAATAGCGCGAATTGTGTCAGTAAAACTTATTACTGTGTCAAAAATGACAAAAAATTTACTCGTTTTTATTCTATTTACTCTATTCGTCATTTTTTCTCGTTTTGGCAGAAAATTAGTTTAATTTTAAATAGTTCCGTATATATAGTTAAAAATCTCTTAACTAATTGGCAGCTTGATAGGTTTAGTTTAGAATTAAAATATCGAAATATCGGGTATCGAGAAATAAGAGATCGCACTCCGCGCGATAAGGTGGAAAGTAGTTCAACTTAAATTAGGTCCTCCAGTAGTGATAGACAATCGAAAAAGACGTTTTCCTAGCGGTGCGAAGTAATAGAAATCTGAATGGAAATTCTGACAGCAGAGAAATTGAAATAAATATTCAAATAATGTAATCGAAAAAAAAAACATTAAAATGGCTTTTTTTTTTAATAAATCCCGAAACAAATTTTCTAACAGTTTATAGAAAACAAGTTCTACTATCGGATGCGTTTAAAGAATCCCTGAAAAAGAAACATTCTTCTTTCCGGTCTTCCTCAAACGTGCCCCGATCTACTTACTTATCTTCGAGAATTAAAATAAAACGTCCGCTGACGTACACGGTACGCAATTATTTCGCCGACGATCGATGATATTGTACGTTTCGAAAGCGCAAATTGCGGATAACGGAACTGCCATTTAATAGCGTGGACTGAGAAGGAAGAGGAGGGGGAAATTACGTGACTCGTCCGAATTATTTCGTTCGATCGTGACTTTGATAACGGGGGACAGGTTGTACTCTGCTCGAATACCCGTCGATCGATAAGCGGTGGGGCATCAAAGTACCGCCGCCCATCAGCTGTTTCCGCGCAAAGAATGGCCAGGCCGGGGCCGGGGCCGATCGGATTCGGCCGCGACTTTGGCAGCTCGTTATTCCATCACGATCGATGGATCGCGCGATGGGCGCGAGGCGTGTCGCTCGGACTCCTCTCCTCTGCGACCGTGAGTCGTGATCGCGTGTCTTCCTGTATGTGCCGGGCCGTATGAAGGATATTAAACCTTCGCCCCAGCAAATCCGCCTATATTATCGCTTCTTCTTGCGTAACCGTTTCGGCAGGTCCTTTCATTATTCGTCCGATAGCCTCGTTGTTCTTGTACAGTTAACTCATTTATAGCCATGAATACAAGTCGTTACATTAGTGATACTTAAAGTAAACGATCGCAGAAAAAAATTAAACCTAAATATTGTGTGTGTATATTTTGAGACGTATTAAATTATTCTCTTAAAATTCGATTGTCACTATAAATAAGATATTAGATATTATTGTTAACCTTTCTCATAAAATGATGTAAAATACTCGTATGTTACGGTAATAAATAAAAATAAAGTATAAATGCTAGTCAATAAATTCGAGCTCACAATCAGAAAAAAGTCTACGGCATTTAAAGGGATAATTATCGCGAAATTAAGATACTTTCGAGGAGGTCTCACGTATTATCTGGCACTTCGGCAATTATGTATCAAAATTATGGCGGAGTAACAATATGCCACATGCAGCGGACCGGCAATCTTTTTCATCGTAATCTTTTTCAGCAAATTTTCGCAAATCTACACTGGGAAGTAATAATAAAACCAAATATACGCAGTTTGGCGCAATTATTTAACTAATGACGCGATATGCTTCGAGACGCTGCCTTAAACTATCGTCACACAAAGCTGGCTATATAACTGGTCGTATAACGCCGTATAACATTATATTACAACGTACGTTTTTATTGTATAGTACGTTTTTAGAATATCTTCCAAAAATATAGTTCTTCTAAAAATTATTGTATATCCTGAACATTTCTAGTCTATATTCTTCAACTATTTCTTAAAAAAAAAAAAAAAAAAAAAAATCTATGTAAAGGAAATGTAAAAATATACAGAAATAAATTTCTATATTATGGAATTAATCATATACACGTCTTTACATTTTTATAAAGATTCCTTATATATTTCTGTCTAATATTCAAGATCTACATATTTAAAAAAAAATCATGTAAAGGTGCAAGGTGATACGGAATTGCTCAACAATGTCTATATTTTTTAACAAAACAAATTAATAAATTTACAAAAAATTTAATTTTTTATTTGTCCTTTTTTTTATTAATTGTACATAATTAGACTGTCCTCTTTGTATGTATACAAAATGCATATATTGTACTCGTATATAGTAAATACATAATACGTGTATGAATGGCTATACGTAATACATGTATAAATAACTATACATATATGTAAATTGTTTGAAAAACTGATTCAAAAAATGATCCAAAATGGTTCGAAATGTTTAATAATCTTAAATATTGATACAAATATTCACAAACCAATAAAGCCATTTGCGGTCTGGCTATATTGGCTTTTTCTACTAACGAAATTTTGTATCAAAAAACCTTCTATAAAAAAACATATTTAGTTTATTCTATTTCAACAATACAATTCTACGCGCAACTATAAATATTTTTTTTCTAAAAAAAGTAATTAATTTATACTCTTATTTAACTTATTTATACGCAGATTTAATCGCGCTCTCCTTGATTACCAAATGCGCGTATGCCTGCCATTATTATTACGAAGCGGAAATGAGTGATTCATCAGGACCGATAATACGACCGCCAGGTTCTCGTGTGAAAGCTACCTAACAAGTACGACGGTATCTCCAGGACAAGAGAAGGGGGCCACGAAAAGAAGCGGCCCGATTTTATGGGGCCTCATTATCAGCTTTACTTGCTCCTCTCCTTTGATTTTGTCTTATTATTGCACGCGCAAAACAGACCATGCTCTCCCTCACCAACACTTTTTCCACGAAATACGTTAGTTCTGCAAAAGATTATTCATGAAATAGAAAGATTAATTAACTTCATGCATTTTTCATTTAGTGACGAAAATTTGTTTCATAGTTCAACGCTATCACATAAAAATTGGCGTTTACATAGACATAGTATATGGAATAAAATATATCGTAAAAATTTAAACAAAATTATCACTAAACTCTAAATTGATTAAATTAATTTTACATAACGTTGTCCAGTTGTTCTTTTTCTTATAACACTTTAAACGCAAAGAGTTAGATTGTTAATCAAAGAGCTTCGTGTAATAATTGAATTCCTATATATATATTATATAAATATCAGCTATATATTAGAGTATATTATATAAGACAGTAATTAAAAACTTATACATATACTTTAAGACGTGTTTCGGAAAAGTAACGAAGTGAATATGCTATATGTAACATAAAAACGTCTTGAATTTTCTTATCAACTCAATTATTCCTTATGTCTACTTTCTTAGCCTTAAAAACCGAGTTCTGAAATAAACAGAAATTAGGTCGTACCACTGTTGTAATAACGCCGTTTCCAAATATTCGCCAGATATGTTTTTATCCCCACTGTTAGCGCAGTAGTAAAAGTATCGGCTTGGCTCTCTGACGTTTCTCGGGCGGAATCGGAGCGCGATAGATAACCTTCGTGTTAAGGTTAAACCGGTCTTTAACAACGGCAAAGAGAAAATACATAAATAATACCTCGTACGAAAATGCATTCGATAATTTAGTAATCGGATGACAAGCAATCTCGAAATTCGAGTTACTCAAAGGTTACTCCACCCAGACGTAAATAATTTTAAACGCGGACAATCTCCAATATCGAGGTAACTGATTTATAGTAACTGAGGTAACTGATGATGAATAAGAGTATTCATAAAATTACAGTCTTAATAAAAGCGAAAGTGTATAGTCACGCTATTTTTTTTTTAATTTGCACCTCCATCGAAATAATGAATCAGTCAAAACGACAACGAATTTCCACGGTAAAAGAAGCACATCATTGATTAGACAAAATAAAACTGCATGTAAATCATATGCAATTCAAATTATAATAAACTCTTAATTAATAATTTTTCATATCTATTAATCAACCAATTGAGACGACAAAAATTAGAGGCGTATAAAATAAAGAAAAATTGTAATTATTAAACATGTGCGAAATAATATATTCAATGACATAAAATTATTGTGAGGTAACAGCGATACCTTTTTGTAATTTTTAACTATTTATTGAATATTATAGAATCAACTAGTTGAATACAAGTTTCAGAGCCATATTTTATCCGTGAAATGTTGGTACGTGTAATTAACAACGCGTTTTCGCGAGCGTATTGATCCGCTAGCTCATAATGCAGTTAATATATGTTCGTTTCTACAACTAATATTTACTCAGCTAACGCCTGGGTTCTAACGCGCAGCTCAAGCATGGTAGTACAAGTAAGATAAGCCTAGGAGCACGTACGTAAAGCACGGCGTTTTGCAGGTCGCACGGGTACGATAAAAATGCTGAGGGAGGCCAAGGTTAACACTCGAACGATATTCTAGAACACAATAGGGGCACACAAGACGTCATATTACACGTAACGAATAAAATTCGCGAAGTCGAAATAAATTCCTGGAGCGTAAAATAAAATTAATAATCAAAATTTACATCCTAAACGCGTTTTATCAAAAAAGTATTTGCACACCCAGTTTTCTTACAATAACTTTATTCAAAGGAATAATACATAATTACGAATTGTGTCCATAAGTAATTTATTATATTACAGTACATTGGACACAATTCATAATTATACGCGCGCACGCGTATGTAATGCATATGTATATATGTAAAAAGTATTTCAAAACTAGAATAATTAAAAATGTGATTTTTTATTTGGAAATTTGGATGAGCACAGCGCGTGTTCATTTTACAGCAACAAATAACGTAAACGTTTAAAAAATATTTTTATGTACTGAGTACAAAGTGAAGCAAGCATATATAAACCTATTCTTAAAAAAATAGAGTTATATAGACATTAATTGCTAATAGCTACGAGCAAGAGTTAAGGAAGATCGCGAAATTCTTTCCAATCATTAAAATGTCCGCGTTTTGCAACGCATGATGATTATGCAAATCGCAATGGTTAATCAAAATTTAAATAATAAGCTTTTCTAATAACAAGTATATTTTATCGTATTCGAAATATGGCAACGGGATTAACAATCCCGATGTTATAATCGTATTGTGATATTTTCAAATTTCCTCGAAACTTCTGTAGGATTTTTAAACTCTAATTTGCACTTAATTTTACGGCATTATTTTATTTCCGATTTTTTGTGTATTTTATATTAATATTGAGTTTTGGTAATTTTTATCCATTTCTCTTCTTTAGACTATATCGAATCATAAATGTAAATTATGCATTTCCCCAATTTATCAAGCCCTTCTCCTTCCCCCGAGTTAATCGTAAATATGTAAAATATTATAGAAAACTTATGATAATCTTTTAGATCCTATGTACCAATCCACAGTTATATTTATAAAACCTATTTATATATAACTTGCCCGCTACACCGAAATGAATATTCATTGAGCTCTTTCGGTTTTGTATTTACACGAGAAAACTACGATCGCCTAACGGTACCTATATAACTCTCGTATTAAACGTCGATTTACCGAAAATAATTATAATATTAAGTAGATTCCATCAATATCACATTATATCACAAAGATTTAGTAAATTAATATCGACGGCTGTCAATACGAATTAATATCGTTACATTTATTACATCGAGTACCTATCCGCGTTCCAACCAAGCATCCAAGTAAACATATTTTAAATAATACAGTTTTTATCAAGTAGTAAATGCTTCACAATAAGATAAAAACATTTATATATAGTATTACAAAAAAATTCTTTAAAAAATGTCGTAGACAGGAGTAAAATCCTTACGTCATATTCAAGCCTTCATTTCGGTCTTTTATTCCGATCATAAATTCGTAGCGACCTCCCTCACCGTGATCTCCGCAAACAATAAGATATCTCGCATAAAAGAGAGAGGAGGGGCTTTCTCCTCACTTCTCGTATTTGTCCAATCGATCAGGCGAGGTACACGGACACACATAACTCTATTCGCTAATCGGCGCTCGTCAGTGTGGCAGCTCACGTTCCTGAGGATTTTCGAAGGTACCCCCCGAGCAATCGCACCGCGTCGCATCGCGTCGCGTCGCGCAGTCTCGAATTTTATCCCTTCGCATATAATTTATCCCGGGTGGCAGACGTGATCGGCAAGCGACGTCCGGTCCATACGCCGTTCGCTATGCGAAAGGAAAAAAACACGAAATTCTATACGGGCTGTGTTCGACGAGTCGGCGGGATGAAATCGGCTGCGAAACGCCGCACCTCGTCAAACGGTGCAATAGGAATGCGTGATAACGTGCGAATGTATTATCTCTCCTCGCTTATCGATAAAGATATCTCCGCTTTATATGATATCAAAAATTATGAAGCATTCCTTATCAGTCGCGATAAGCCTAATTAGTTGACAAACTGAACAACTTAGTAATATTCATATACCCATATTTCGATATTTATCATAAACTTTTTGCAATTAACTTTTTTGTAATTTTATACTCATTGATTTATTATGTGTATCGTCTCGTAACTATTAATTTACTTTCGTAATTTATTTGAGTACTTCATGGTATTTTAATTCGATTTCTTGGAGGTGTGCTCTTAACCGGCAATTTTCTCAAAGTATTTTAAGAATTAAAGTGCACCGATTCGCACACGCGTTTTGCGTCGAATTATTCACACTGCGTGACGTTGACCTACTGAGGTTATTGTCGGAGGTGGCCAAAATTAGTGAAAATGTCGCGCTTCAATGCGCCATTGTGACAGGATGACACGGCCGTAAACATAGACGTCGATGAGAAACGTTTTCAGCTGCTTCTGCTTTTGGAATCTCAACATCGCGAAATTTTTCATCGCCTAATTGTTGCACACAAATATAATTCCTAATATAAATGCGCTCCTTGCTACAAGTAATATTTACTGTTAAATATTAAAGGATGATTAAAACCAATACCATGAGTTAAATAACATTTTGTTATTTTTAACTATCATGTGTGTTGAAATTTATTATTTTAACTTCATTGGTTTAGTTAAATTAACATTATTCTAGTTAAATTAACGATCTATTGAGTAGTAATAATGGCAACCTATAAGAATGGTTAAAAATGACTTAAAATGAGTATAATTTAACACTACGAATTTAACAGTGTTTAACGCACGAGGTAGAGCATGGTGGAAAACACAACACCGCAAAATACCAATGACGCAGTACGCGAGACACGTGTAAAAATAATCTCGATACACTTGTAGGCGAACTCCGACCGAGCGTGTTGCATCGGAGCGACCAACGCGACGCAGCATCGGAGATGTTCCTTCAAAACAGTGATACTGCAAAATTATTTTTAATCGAAACTATTAGCGCGTTCGAATTGAAATTTCGCGTAGATCGGACTATGTCGCGTTCTTTTCACCCTATACTGCGGCTTGAACATGAAAAGTTATATACAAACAGTACCTATCCCGGACGTAAGTCAAGCGTACAATGCGTCTAATTTCTCACGGTCAAGTCTGCGCCCCTCGAAAGGCGCATCCCCCGAACACGCTGCAACCCCTGTACTCGAATCACACGAGCCATTGCACTCACGGTCAGTACTCGACCGGGGTCGGGAGGAAACAAGAAAGAAAAAAGGAAAGAATTGCAGCTCCTACCTGTCACACGTCGCGGCGCTTTTGGTCGGTGCTATGTGTCATCGGAGCAAAATCGGCCGCCGGTTCGCGAAGGGGGAATCGACCGGACAGAAAGAAAAGCAGGACGGGAGGAAGAGGCGCAAGAGAACGCGCAGCCTCGGTCAGCCAGCCACCAGTGCGGCGAGATATTTGGCGGGCTCCAAAATAGCAATAGCTCCGCGTCCTCCGTCGGTCGGCGTGTTGCTGCTGCTGCTGCTGCTTCCTCGGCGCACGGGCGACGACACGCATACACGACATACGCTACGTCTACGTCCTGCTCCGTTTCCTCCTCGTCGTCGTCGTCTGTCCACCTCGCTTTTATACTCTCGAATACAGTATAGACTGTATCGAGAACGCAGCCTCTCTCTCTCTCTCTCTCTCTATCGTTCTCTATCGTCCTTTCCGTTCTTTTCTCACTCAGTCACCACCGCCGTACGTATCTTCGGACACGCCGCTCCGCGCTCGACAAGATTACGTTTTCGTCGCCGTCGTCGTTAATATCACCGACAATTCGCCGCGATATATTTTTCCCCCCCGAGAGATAACGTCGAAAAATACGCATTTGTCCCTATTCCGCCTCTTCGGTCCGGTTCCCGTTGACCTTCCCTCCGCCTCCACCGTCGCCCGCGACCCGATCTGCGGTATCTGGGTATCCGTGTCGTCGTGCACGCCGATTGCACTTTGTACGCATTACAGATCCATCGATCCTCCGTCTCCCCCGCACCACCGTCCGCCCGTCACCTCCCGCCGCCCCCGTCACCACCGCCGCCGTCGCCGCCGTCGTCGTCGTCGCCGCCGCCGCTGCCACGCCGATGCCAGCCTCTCCGTTTCGCACAGATCGTCTTATCTCGGAGTGCACGGCACTTGGTGCATCATGGTGGGATTATCGGGGCTCCTCGGCTCTCCGGAATCGCTTTTTCCAGTCGGGAGATCGATGCTGGTGTCTGGCGGAGCTGGCGATTTTCGCGGCGTTATCAAGACGCTCGACGAGTATCGAGGGACCAATTGAACTGACGATCGCGAAGCTGGTGATTGTAATGAGCATCGGTGTTATCAAAAGTTAACGACAACGCCGAATGTTTTCGAAAAGTTTTCTTATCAAGCCTATGTAATACTAACAAACAAGTTTTGCAAACGATGAGCCTGAATGGGTGTTGAGATGTTGATCCACGAAGTAAGTGCCACTGGCTACGTACTTGGCAGCTATTTGACCGATCGCGCTGATCTCTGATACCGGCGTGAAAGTTATGATTTCTAGAGAACCTCGCGCGTTATCTCCCACACGCCGAAAAGGAAAGGCGACAGCTCATCACTTTTCCCGAAGCCGATCGATAAAGGCCACCCAAAGTTTCGTGTCGTTTTCGCTCCAAATCATACCGCGTCTATGGTACATTCTACCCCGGCTCTGGGTCTTAAAGCGAACAATTCTCCCGAGCAATCCCCCGGTAAAATAATCACCCTCCTGCGCGCCACTTCTCTTGCGTCGGTCAATAGCTTTCAAATTGAGCTGAAACTTTACCCGCACGTCAATTCGTCGATTGTCCGCGAAGACTTCGCGGTAGGAACCAGCTGAACAGCAGGGACTAACTTTTGGAGCACAAGAGATATTTTCCCAGATTTCACGGACAACCGCTGTTTTCACCGTCTCTTCTCGATTCTTGTTTAAACGGGACGAAGGATCTCGCGGATTCCACTTCTTGCTCTATTTTGCGCGATTCGCAAACCCGAACCGAGTCCTCGAAGGTTCCACCTTCTTGGATCGACTGAATTTTCTTGCCGCACCGGTTCACCCTCACTTTTCCTTTCCTCTACCTTGTATATCGTGCGCCAGTTTAGACCAGGCATGCGATTTGCAAATTGCGCGGAGCAAACCCGAAGAAACGCCGGAGTCCCCCTTTGCGGAGCAAGAGAGACAGGGAGATGTTCGCGGCTCCGCGGTTCGCGCGCGACTGATCGAGGGCGAGAGTCGTTATTGGGAGCAGAGCGCCTCCAGTCTATCCTCCTCTTTCTCTCTTTATTACGCCTCTCTCGCTCTCCCCGTCTGGCTCTATCCCCCTCACGCTTACACTATCACGTTCTCCCGGTCGACCTCCCTCTCTCCCTCATGCGAATCGTTTCCTCTCTCTCTCTCTCTCTCTCTCTCTCTCTCTCTCTCTCTCTCTCTCTCTCTCTCTCTCTCTCTCTCTCTCTCTCTCTCTCTCTCTCTCTCTCTCTCTCTCTCTCTCTCTCTCTCTCTCTCTCTCTCTCTCTCTCTCTCTCTCTCTCTCTCTCTCTCTCTTCTCTCTTCTCTCTCTCTCCTTCTATCCCGTTTCGCTTTGCTCTTATGAGAGAATCTGTCTCTCTCTGTCGTTCCCGCCGCTGACGCACTCGCGGTTGAGTCGTGCCGTCGATCTCCGTCGTTCCCACTCCGATTCAGTCTCTCCTCGTCTGCCTCGTCGCTGAACAGGTTCACTCTCGGCTCCCGTTCGCGCGGAGCAGGCGCGAAACGAACGAAACCGAAACTCAAACTCGCGGCGACCGCCTCCACCGACTCTTCTTCTACGTCTTCTTCTTATACCTCTTCTTCTTGGTGATGTTAGTCTTCCTCAGTACGATGTTATTCTCCTTCCTTTCTAGCGATGTCAAGGTGGTTCCTTTGGTCTCTCCTCCATTCCCATCCCTATCTTGGTCACGATGAGTTTCCTACCTCGATCAGTTGCATTTCTTTCTTAAATCGATTTCTACTTCATCCTACATCTACATCTTCACCTTGTACAGTCTATGACAGAAAGGCAGAAAAAACGACATGATTTCAATTGCGTTTACTTTCAATTAAACATTCTTTTATTTAACATATCTTTTCATCCGTCTTTGCTGTCTTTGCTTTCATTCGTTAACTTTTTCAGCTTCTTTCTTTCTTCCCAAATATGTCCATTTACAAGATTTCCTTTAGATGTATCCTTCTTCATCATTTTCCCTTCATGTTCATTTCTTCTATCTATACTGACGTTTCTTCAACGTTGTCTTCAGTTCTTCTGTCTGCATCTTTCTTCGTTTTCTTTATTGTCTTCTTCAACATACTTCAACGTTTCCTTTCCATTCCGTAGCTCGCACATTTTGCTTTGAGATATTTTCTTCTGCATTCTTCGCTTGCGTTCACTTACCTTCTTTTTACCTTCAGACATTTCGCTATCTTGGTCCATCCTTCGCTTCCCACTTGGTCTCGCTTTCTCCCTCTCCTCTTCATAGATAATCACACTTCCTTCACCGCTCTTTTCACTCTCCGTCCTTCCACTCGGACACCTTTCCTCTTTCAGTCCTCTTCCTCAATCGCAACCGTTCTCTCCGGCTCTCGCTTTCTCCGTCACGTGGACGGCATACTTCCTTCACGATTCTGCCAAGACACTCCGTCCTTCTCTTTATAGCCACGAGCGAAGACACTGTCCAAAACTGGTTGGAGAGATGCTCCGGCACTCGTTTCGGCACCATAATCGACTGGCCAGACTGCCGTGCCACACAACCGCCAGTACCACCCTCTTTTCCTCGTCTCTTTGATCGTCGTTCTTATTCCCCCCTGGACACCCTTGTCCTCCCTTCGACTTTGCGAAAATGGAATTTCGTAAGACCTCAACGGACAAGAATAGACTACAATCGAATCGTCAAGATGTTATCCTTAAAATACAATCTGATTTAGGGCTTTAATCGATTGTTAGCTGAAAGATTTCACCATCTTGGCGAAAATATCGATAATACTCTCATTGGCAATTCTAACAAAAATATTATTTCTACGATTACTCGCTACGTTTTTTCTGAATTTCGAGTTGCAAATTTTAATTTCGTTCCTTCCCCAAACTCATTCACTTTTATTTCTACTATAATATCGCGCCAGATTTTGGACATATAAGTTTAGAAGTTCTAAGCACTGTGCAGCTAAAGATCGAGTCGTCGAACGAAAATAGAATGAGTATCATGGGACGCCGAAATTGCCAGCTCCGATTTGGCGATTGGGGACGAGTCTCTAACGAGGCTCAATCCTTCGTATCCTGTTTGGACTTTGGTGCGTGGCTCGCCATACGGTTGTCGGTTGACAAAGATTTGCGTGTGGCGAAGAAATTAGCAAGTCGTTCTTTTGTTAGGTGTACACAGCTGCTCGGATTAAAAGGGCTTTATGCAGAAGGCAAAAGACCTTATTATGTACAATAAATAATTGTATAGTCACATAATCTTCTTATACCTTGTCTATACCAAGAAATGCAAAAAAATCCGATTTTTAAATACTTATTTATCAATAGTTAAAGTAATCTTTAAGATATATTTAAATATTTGTAAGTACAATTCATTAAACATTCGTGACTGTTATATTTTATTTTTAAAATTATTAATTTTGACTGCGTAATAGTCCTTTCATAAATCTAAAGATGTAAAAATAAAAACTAAAAACGGCAAGCAAGATAAATGAAAGTAATAACTCGACGAGCCTTAATTCTTAGAAAGTATAAGGAAGCGAAATGACTTCCTACAAATGATCGAATTGCTTCCGATAACGCAACGTAGAATTCAATTTTGTTTTCATTCTTAATTCATCGACCGAGTAGAGTAATGACTGATATTGTCCTTGTGGTTTATTTCTCGGCTGGCCGCAAAAGGCAGTTACCACTAGCTATCTGAGAGGGAGGACTCTCAACAAAAAGATTTTCCATTTAGAGTTGAGAAATTTAATTAAAGATTCTATTGCAATGCTGAATAAATGTATCCTCTAAATATTTAAGTGCCAAATAATAAATACTTTCCATAAATATGAAGCAATATACAGGGTGGACCAAAAGTCTAGGTACAGTCGAATATCTCGTAAACAATACATTTTAGAAAAAAATGTTTCAGACAAAAATTATAAGGTTTAAAAAGATCTATTTACTGATCTTATCAGTTTGATCTTAGGTGGCATCTTTAAGGTCAAGTTAGGGTCACTTTGAATTTTTTAAATTGGACCCTCTATTTTTAATTGCATATTCTTTTATCTTTTTTTCCCTTTTTTATTTTTTATATAATATATTTATATTATAGCTTTTATCGAGACATTTTCAAAACACTGTAATTAAGCTCACGTTAAGAATTTCCTGAGATATTTTAAATTTTGTCATGATATTTTTAATATAAATATGAAATATCTCGTAAAGTATTTATTTTTCGATGACTTTATCTTGAGACTTTTATACGTAGAATAATGAAAGGAAGTGAGTAATAATATTAATGTTTACATTTGTAATGTTGCAAAATTTAATACGTCTACAAAACGCAATAGAATTTTTTAAAATCTCTTTTTTTTTTGTTCTTTTGCTACAATCGATTTCTTTCATTATTCTACGTATAAAAGTATCAAGGTAAAAGTCGTCAAAAAGTGAATACTTTACGAGATATTTCATATTTTATATTAAAAATATCATGACAAAATTTGAAATATCAGGAAATTCTTTATGAAAGTGAGCTTTATTATAGTATTTTGAAAATGTCTCAACTATAAAAAAAGGCTATAAGAATATGCAACTAAAAATAAGGGGTCCAATTTAAAAAATTCAAAGTGACCCTAACTTGACCTTAAAGACGCCACCTAAGATCAAACTGATAAGGTTTAGTAAATAGATCTTTTTAAATCCTATAACTTTTGTCTAAAACATTTTTTTCTAAAATGCATTGTTTACGAGATATTCGACTGTATCCAGATTTTTTGCCCATCTTATATTAACGTTTTGCTAATGGAGGTTAATACGTTAATACTTTGGCCTGCAGCGCGTAAATCCGCACCTATGGATAAAAAAAGCTTTTAAAAGTCAACTATAATTTTATATTTTAAAATGTGTATTCGTAAATTTTTAAAAATTTATCATAAAGAGAGGTTTTACATGTTAATAAATACGAGTAATAATTAATCTACGTTATGCTTAGATAAAATCTAGTTTTACGCGTCCAATCTCGGCGAAATTCATTCTAATACCCAAAGCGTATATTAAATTGAATATTAAATTCAAATGTACTTTATTACTCATTGCGAATTACGTACTCTTTGATAACACATTTCGTTAAATGCAATTTATGTTAGCTGTAACCAATTATGGAAGCTTCACCGCAAAAAAAGAAGATCGAGCAGTAATTAACTTCACGAATGTCAGATGGTTCTACCTCTGGTCAGCCCTTTATCTCCGGCGATCCCTAAAAAACTAGATATTTAAAAAAAAGTTGTCGACGATTGGACATTTAAGTGGGATGGAAGTCAGGCCTAAACTTCGCAAGAACTTCGCTATGAGAATGGATACGCCCAATTCAAGGATGCACCGAATTATAAAGGCTCAGACACATATCAACAAAATCATGCTATATATATACAGGGTGTTTCCTAAATAAATACAAAGAATTGAGGGGAATATTCCGTGGCTTATTTTAAAAAGAGAAGGTCTATAAACATATGCCCTAAACTGCTTCGTTTTCAAAATACACGGTGTTAAAGATGCACTGGTGAATCTAAAAATGTTGCATTGGTACTGGAAAATTGTTCTTTACCACGTGTAGGTCATACCAAATTTGAATAAAATAAAACAAAGCAGTTTAGGGCATATGTTTATAGGATCTTTTTAAAATAAGCCACAGAATATTCCCTTCAATTTTTTGTACTTACTTATATAGGAAACACTGTATATTCAAATTCTGCTGCAAAAAGTTGTCTTATTTTCCATTATCTAAATTATCTATTCAAAGATTACACTTAATTTTTATTATTGATGATATGTATAAACAAAGACATATAGGTAATTTTTAGTACAAAAGAATATTTTTTAGTGTAAAAAGAACATATTTTGAAATACAAGAAGAAAGCAAGCACTTATTACATTCTTTTCCCAAAATATATTTTTTAATTCAATTATAATATCTTTTTTATATTATTTATCGTAACAGAATTTTAACTTTTAATTTTTTTCTCGCCAAATCCATGAAGACAGGCAAGAGAAACTTTTGCGAGGAGCAAGCTCGTAAATTCCTCAGCCATTGTCGGAGGAAACCAACACGGCCATCCGCCGGGCATCCGCCTTCGATCGATGCCCAACGTCGTAGGAAGAAATTCGTGTAGATACATAATCCGTGCGTATCGAGCCGTTTCGCTCGGCGATTGGCATTCAGTGCGCGTTGAGATACGTATGTACATACAGGAACCACACAACGCATGTAACGCCGGCTACATCAATACGCCAACGTAACGCACGTTGTCACGTACGGCCGTCGATTGAATACGCAGGTACCGGGCGCGAGTTATATGAGTACCGGGCGTCGCGACGCGTTTGCGACGTGCGAGGAGTCGCGTCGCCGCGTCGCGTCGCGGCCGCTGGATACCGTTATACGAACATCGTTGACAGGATCTTCTATTGACCGAACAACGGCACACGATGGATCTAAATCGTCATGCCAAATTCGACGTTGCTGTTAAACGCGAGTCGCTATGAATTTTAATGTATAGTGGAAAGAAATAGTTGCCATCTTTTAACTAGCGATTAGGGCGAATGGTATGCCGACACACATTGCAGTGCGAGGAAGTTTATTACGTTTATATTAATTCTAATTCGAAGTTGCAAAAAGGAAGGAAAGAATGAAATGGGGTATCTGTGATGAAATATGCTTTCGGGAAATCATGAATTATCATACTTAAATATGTGACATGTATATAATAGAATAATTTATACAAAACATTTTAATTTATAAGAAGCTAAAAATAAAAATCCATCATTATCACATATCTCACTTATTTCATTGATTAGAAGATCGATTATCCTCTTTGAGAAAAAGTACAATTAATTTGTCCCTCCGAGAAAAATATTTTTCCCTCAAAACGCATCGATGCGCAACTTTATCTCTCCAGCTCCAGCATCGGCATAATTTAACGCCGCGCATCATCGCAAATCACGCGTGCACGTGACATAATTAAAATTACACGCGGCAAACGCAGTACCGTCACGCAGTCCACGGACGTCCGTTTATTCGCGGTCAGCAACCACGCGGCTTGCCGTTATCATGAATGCGAGCTAGCGAGATTAACATAAATGAAAGGATCTCATTAGATTCCCCCGGCCGGTGAGTGCATACAGATTGACCTTCATTGAGACATCGCCGACCTTGGAATCTCGCGTAGGAATCAATACGCGAGATAGTGGTAAGAGCGACCGCGTTCTCTTGCAAGTGAAAGGATAACGAAGTTCGACGGTGCGATCCTTGCGGCGGTGCAGTGTCTCGGTAGCGGAGATCGATCGTAGCCGTAGCCAGTATATCGCGACCTGCCATAGTAGAAATACTCACAAAGTACCGATACGCGACTGATCAATGCTACTTGGCTAATCAAGATCGAGCATATCGAGGAATCCTTGGCACCGAAGGATACTAATTTCATCGTGTCAATGAAACTCGCTTTCTCTTAGCGAGATAATCAACGGTACATCGAGATAATGATTTGACACTAATAACATAGGTATTTTATTAGGAGTCTTATAATTCATGTAATTTTTGCAATTAAAATAATTAATTCAATCTCGATAATTTCTAACATTTTGCTTTAGAGGAAAAAAAGCATGGAGAAATTTTATCTTCTTGATAATATTGTCGTTGACATTTCTTATCGTTTTTACAATTTGTTTTTCACCTTTAACAATCGAAATAATTTTGTATGTATATCTAAATACACACTTGCCAGATTTAATTTGTTGCTGCTGACAGGACATTTCCTCTATCAATTATCCATATTTATAATATTTATAACATGCTGCTTTATTTTTTATTCCTTGCATACGTGCCATGCAAAAACTATTGGAGCTATTAAGTCGTATTACCTCAAACTTCCTTTTTTTTTTTTTTTTTTTTTTTTTTTTTTTTTTTTTTAAATCATCCCCCTTTTCTCTCTTTCTCTCTCACACATATTTGCATAAAATAATATAACTTATTAAGCCAACACATATCTGCACACACCATACAAATTTAAAAAATTAAGATTAAAAGATTTCAAAATAAAATTAATTACTACCCCTCCTCCACCCTTCCCCAAAGTGTCCTCAATCAGATTATCATTTTTGTATTTCAATATCTTAATTTGTTATACTGTTTCGTGAAGTTGAAACAAGCTTTCTGCTCCGTTTCAATAAGATGAGTGGCTTCAATTATATTATGAATTAAACGCGACGCGAAAATTTCCAAGGGGTGTTCTCAAACGAAAATACATATCCAATAAGTGAGTGTGCGCGGAGTCTAAAGATAGTACGATAACAACGTCGGAATTAGTGGCGGCTCCTCTCTATCAATTAGACGCGGTATAATATACCAGGAAATGCCGAACAATTATTGTTGTCTGGCCCACATACTGCACCGGGCTGGCTACAGCATCATTTTCCTCATCCCAACGTCCATTTGCCTTCATTGCATTCGCCGACGGGACGCTTTTTTTTCCTCCGCCTCTCTGTCTGTCCCGTATCGTTCCACAAACGGAACGCACGCTACAATCGCGCGGCAAAAAGTTTCATGAAATTTATGCGATCGAAAAATGCAAATTGCGCGCACAAAAGGTCGATCGATCGAGCAAAGAGGCATTCGATCAAAAAAATGTGGCCGTACCGATTGATTTGTCAACGATGCTGCGAAAACGATTACTATTTCCTTATGCACATGTATATATATGGACCAATCAATTTTCTTATGCTTATTATATGCTTTATGCGTTACGCGTTATGCAAAAGTCTGTACTCCTCGCTTAACTTTTCCTGCCTTCGAGATACAGATTATTATGCACGGAAAGAATCAACTTTATTAAGTGTCTGCAGAAACATAAGATATTTCAAAAATTGTCGGAACAATATTTTAGGAGTGGTTTTGTTAATAAGCCTCAAATTAATTGATATTCTACAAAAATTGTAACGGTATATACACGTACTATCGATACGTTAATGTACCATGTCGATATGCCAATAAGTGTAATAACTGGTATGCACGCGGTCTAAACTGATTAAAAATGTGGCATTACAAGTAATTAATTTGTTTATCGCTAGAACGACATCGTAGACCTAGTCAAATAGCGTCGTACATTGGCGTGTTGGTCGGCAGCGTTGGTCGATCGAGCAAATGCGCGACAACAGTGTTGCATTGTTGCAGATGCTAACGTAATAATTTAAAGTAGCTTGGGCAACGACTCTGTCCACAGGCATATATTACTGGCTTTTACGATCGCAAAGTATCAAATGCAACATACGGGTTGAGCAATGTCGTGTCAACTATCCCCGAAGAAAATGTTTTACGATATCAGGAATCATGTCATTTCTAAAAAATATTAACTCCAAATCTGCTTATGCGTATCAACGATATTATGTCAGTTAGTCTCTTTCTCAATTACATCCTGTCAAAGTGTTTCCGTTCACAAACGTGACATTATATAAAATATCTCGAGAATGTATAGACTCGCGAGAATGTTCGCCGTGAGATGGCAAATTTAGGTAGCCGGGACAAACAAGGCCTCCGACTTCGCGCAGCGATTGTTATTGTTCGTCGTGCTGCAACACTAAATGAATGGCCAGCCGCGATAATATGGCTCAGATTCTTATCTACGACAGCCACAGCAGCAGAACGCAATGCGCAATTCGGCGTGCTTATACGTCACCGAATGGAGAAGAATTCAAACGAATTCAGACATTTACCATTCTCGGCGCGCAATTCCCCCCCTTTCCCTTCCCCCTCTCTCTCACTGTAAATATGATTTGCACAACACTCGAATAGAATTGCAAAAAAATATCTCTTTCGGGCATAATCTCAAATCACGCATATACGGATCTTCGAAACTTCGGATTGTTGCAATTATGATAATTCACGTCATTACGCAATTTCATTTGCATAATTTCATCGGACACATTGCTGAGCGATATGTAAAGATCGAATTTTGTAAAGCAAATAAAGTATTACAATAGACACATTTAAGTTAATTAAAGGGCATAGGGGGATAAGCATGTAAAAATTACCCCCGCAAGTATGAAGTTGATATTGGTGTCGTAAGTTAGTACCCATGTGACCTTGAACTCCTGCAAATATTGACTTTGAAATTATATTTTTGAAGGAGTTATGGAGGAAGAAAGAAAAAAAACAAAAAATTTCTTTCTCGAAAACGGCTCGACCAATTTTTATAAAAAAAATATATGTTGTAGGTATCAATAATGGTGTTTAAAAGAAAATATTTTGTAATTTTTGAACAAATAATAAAGCTGATAAAAATTTTTGAATTTTTTAAACAATTTTTTTTTGTGTTTCTTTATAGTGACACCTTTAATTTTTTTTGCAAAAACATTGTACTAGTATCTATTTTAACATATAATTTTCCTAGATTTTTAAAAAATATAGTTTTGGAGTAAAAAATGAAAATCATGATCGTGTCAACTGATGCTCAAAGTAACGCCTTGTAGCGCCGCGGTCAAGGCATAAAGGCGCTTTGTTATTGAATGGCATATTTTGTTAGAAAAGCTTTGGCTTATTATTTATTACTTGTTTATCACATTTTTTAAAGGCTTTAATTACAATTTTTTAATTATTTTATATATGTCATCATGGTCGTGTCACCTGATGCTCAATAGGCGTGCTGTGTGAAATTGTACAAAGATACTGCTGATTATAATCGGGATATTGCATGGGTAAAGTGTCTCAGTATCTGGAATTCAAAAGTTGCACGGATAGTACCTGATGCAACATTATGAAAAATCTGCTGGTATGTTAGCATTTATAATTATGAGATGCGATTTTTGCAGTTTCTATGAATTAAAATTTTGCGTTACTTTTCAGATTCCAGATGTTGCTCCGTCAAATAAATATTATAGAAATGTAAATGAAATCATTGTATATATTCAACAGAAGAATACCCATTATTGAATAAACATATTTAAAACATATATAAAATAATTAAAAAATTGTAATTAAAGCCTTAAAAAATGTGATAGACAAGTAATAAATAATAAGCCAAAGCTTTTCTAACAAAATATGCCATTCAATAACAAAGCGCCTTTATGCCTTGACCAGCGCTACAAGGCGTTACTTTGAGCATCAGGTGACACGATCATGATTTTCATTTTTTACTCCAAAACTATATTTTTTAAAAATCTAGGAAAATTATATGTTAAAATAGATACTAGTACAATGTTTTTGCAAAAAAAATTAAAGGTGTCACTCTAAAGAAACACAAAAAAAAATTGTTTGAAAAATTCAAAAATTTTTTTCAGCTCTATTATTTGTTCAAAAATTACAAAATATTTTCTTTTAAACACCATTATTGATACCTACAACATATATTTTTTTCATAAAAATTGGTCGAGCCGTTTTCGAGAAAGAAATTTTTTGTTTTTTTTTTCTTTCTCCATAACTCCTTCAAAAATATAATTTCAAGGTCAATATTTGCAGGAGTTCAAGGTCACATGGGTACTAACTTACGACGCCAATATCAACTTCATACTTGCGGGGGCAATTTTTACATGCTTATCCCTATGCCCTTTCTAAACAATTTCCATATCAAGTAATCGAGGCTAATCATGTCTACAGCTCGCGTTTACAGATACCGATAAACATTATTATTCTTGATACAAGCAAAGAGAAAGATTTGTCACAATCTAACGTTCATATCTCCACATATTTTTTCATATTTTTATTTATTATTTCTCAAATTCTTCATATTTTTTTAAAAGGCCATCATATCGTTTGATAATATCTTAAGATTAATGATTGCAGGATACCGAAAAATCGCGCGATGCCGCGGCAAGATGCGCAATTCTAATCGGTCGACAATTCTGCTTCCCAATCGTAACGTGCTTCGAACCCCAAATACATTTGATCGACTAGGAGATATTTTTTCATTACCAAAGATATCGTAAAGTCCGAGTCCGCGTGCGCAAACGAAGCGCCGCCGCTATCGTTTGCGTTATTTGCGCGACCGAGTATCGGAGTGCAAGTGCGTTGAACCAAACAGTCTGTAACGATGAATCGTCATTAGGCGAATCGGCCGGACCCAACAACTTCATTGGGAAACGAGACACTGTGGCCCAGATATCGATGCAAATGCGTTTCACGCCTCTGCCGGAACGTCGAGCCGCCGCCGCCGCCGCCGCCGCCGCCGCCGCCGCCGCCGCCGCCGCCGCCGCCGCCGCCGCCGCCGCCGCCGCCGCCGCCCCGCCACCGCCGCCGCCGTCATTCCGATGCCAATTCGACCACATCGCGTTCGCACTGACAAGATCGAGCTTTTGGAGTCGCACAGTAACGAAGACAATCGTATAAGATTTAAAAAAATGACATGCGTGATGTATACGAAAAAAAATATATATTTTTTATTCTATCCAAGTGTCTCACAATAAACGTAAAAAAACCGTGAAAAATAAATATAAATTAAACATATAACAAATAAGAATTAAACATATATATGTATATAAAATAGTCCAGGAAATATAAATACAAATCTCAAACCAATAATCAAAATTCTTAGCTTATTATATATGTGGCTATTTTATACATTTTTAAATTATTTGAAAAATTAAATGAGGCAAACCCACGCCCGGTAAGATAAAGAATTTCGTGAATAGATTGAGAGAGCTGTACGTGTCGGCAGTTCGCGAGTAAGCGTGTCAGCCTCTATTGGAAAATTAGATCCAATCTAACGCGAAGCGGCAGTCTCACGCTCGCGGCCAGACAGAAATTACGAAACCGCGACGACGACCGCGGATAATCTCGTAATGTTACAATAGCGCGAACGCGTGAGCGCGCACGCACATATTCCGCGCGCGGCCAACGAGGAAGAGCATTGACCACCGTACACACACGGAAGTGATTAAGCCCTTCTTTAACAGAGCACGTATGGATTAACCCGATTAACTTATTCATCAGGGAGCAACGAAGCTGATCGTCGCCGACGAACGTCGCCAACCGATTTGTTCGTGAAGAATCACGCTCGTGTGAATCGTCAATGATCTCATTTTTTTTTTCACATTAATTTGTCATCATTGTATATCGTAGTAGAAGTAGAGTCGTAGAATCAAAATAGCGCTAAACCAACCTAATCTAACCTAGCCTAACCTAACGTGGACATGAATATCTATTAAGGTTATTCTACATAGAAGTCGTAGTCGCGAGTTGTAAGAAATATTGACCAATCACATTCGAAGTTGAGGAAAATATTCAATCTGTGATTGGTCAATTTCTTACAACTCACGACTACGACTTCTATGTAGAATAACCTTTACCAAGATTAATTTCCTAACTTGAAAAATTAAGCTTTGAATTGCACAGATAATAAATTATAATATTAAGAGAAACAAGACCGTCGTGATATATAAATTAGTTTAGAAAAATCGCCATTTTAAGCGTTGATACCACTAGATTAGTAATATGTGTACTAAAAATACACAGAAATATATTAATAGGGTACCAAGATCCAGCTTGGACCGTAATGACGTTTCTTCTAAATTAATAAACTATAATTATAACTCAATTTAATTACGCGCCTAATTTAATTTTATTTTGCATGTTTTACATAATACGTCTGCATGCTGATGCACGTTATTGCGCGTATCGCCACCGCGACAAAATCCCGCGAGAAAATTTAACGGCGCACTTCTTCCAAATTGTCCTTATAATTATTGCGACCTTTACATCTCTCTAATGCAGTACCATTGACCCTAGCTCAATATATATTTCGTCTGCCCCTTCCGAGAAGGCAATTATGCTTGAATTAGTAAATTAGCGCTGGCCTGCACTCCGCATTGTCAAAACTCGAATTGGAATCTGTACCTTCCACTCGTCTCGTTCTGATGCTACAATGTTGTCTGCTCGCTCACACGTAACCCATATAGTTGCTTACAGGAGCAACCACGTGCCATTTTTATCCTCACACACGTACACGCACACATAAGTCTTATTATTTTTATGTAACGGTTTATTTCTTATTCAACGTCTGGTGCACTCGTCGCGACTGCTTTAAATTTGCGTTTCTATAGATTTATCGATATCAATAGGAGTTTTTAAAAGTGGGAATTGTGTTATGAAAAGTTAAACCTATAATAAATTCATATGCAAGAAATTAAGAAAAATAATCAAAAGAAGGAAAGAGCTCGAAATAGTCAAAGAGTTATCTCTCACTCTTCGTTGTTATAAGAAAAATCATCGCGTGAGAAGCAGATTTGCACAAATTATTTTTCACAATAATTTTTTTACTGCACTGCTTAACAACCGCTACACCATACAAATCTGGCTTTTGAATTTTTTTAATATTATTTTTACGCTTAACGTTTTAACTCTCCTCATATTCATTACCATCTCACGCCTGTTTCCATTCATTCGCATATTTATCAAGATGTGTGCGTTATCGCGGTCTCGAAAAATCGAAATTCAATCTTATGCCAATGAGCGTCTTTTAGCTGACGCGTTTGTGACCATTTGTAAAGGCATGACGACTGTCTCCGTCGTCGAGTATACATAAGAGCGTCGGCTCTCTTTTCGCCTTGTTTTCGAGTTTCTCGCTCGTGGAACCGCTGAATTATTGATGAACCGGCGATCGGCTACGCCGGGACGACACGAATTCAGATATTATTCGTCTCGCGGACGGTCAAAAGCATCGCGATGGCGATCTCAACGTGATCGATGACTGGTTGTCTTGACCGGCGGTGTCCATCGAGGTCACCGATCTGTTTGCAAGTTAAAGAAAAATGCGATGCTCTAAAAACTAAAATTGTATGAAAACAAATGGTTATATATCGTGATATTTAATGTTTATTAGTACACAATATGTATTTTCCAGAAAACAAAAAACATAAAGAGAAAAAGAGAAAAAGAAAAAGAGTTAAAATGTTAAAATCGCGACAAGCAAATAATAAATTAATAAAGCAAGTTATCATCTTTGTAAGAATATCTTGATATATAATATCGACTAGCTTTAATTTTATATTGTATATCAACGTATTTAAAAATTCTTTCCTATTTTAATAATGATACTATTTGCAATTGTCTCACACACATACGATATTTATTCATATTTTATTTTAAACGTAAATATAATAAGTGCCATCAATAGTACAATTAATATTGGCAAAATTAAGAGATTATTGGCATAAAACTTGTGCATTGCGGCTTGCGGCCGTAAATTCCGCGAGAAAGCATCCAAGAGAAGGGATGCGATTTTATTACTTGCTGTGCGATCCTATGTAATCTCCTTTCCTTAGAGTTCTTCGTATTCGCAGTATCCGCCACAGGTCCATTATAGTTCACGGCTGCTCCCTAGTCCTGTTTTAACGGGGGTGGTGGGACGCGTTCGGGTAGAGAAGGGAGGACGAAGCACCGACTTACCGGGGGCGGTATGGCGGTTCCCATCCCTAATACTGAAGGATGCAGGATCCTCGAAGGACGACCTGCAAGCCAAGAAGAGACTAACGGAAGACGAGGGGATGAAAGAGACCCCAAAACAGAGGGAGATGAAGAGAGAGAAAGAGAGGGGGGAAAGAGAAAAAGAGAGAAAGAGAGAGAGAGAGAGGGGTGAGCAGAAAGGAGAAGCCGCAACGAGGGCGCACGTGTGTGCCACCACAAGCCAAGCAGACACAGACGACGGCCAACCTTGTCTCGTGACGTCACCGGCCCGTCTAGACGGAATCCACCTCTTTGTACGTCCCCTTCCTGCCCCATTCGTGGATTAAATTTGAGAACGAAAGAGAGGAAAAAAAGAAAAAACAGCTCGGTGAACGAGCCACGAACAACTCGATCCGTCCCGTTCGCTAGATTCCCGACATTAATTTCGGTTATCCAGTTAGCTTGCCGCGAGAATATCCACGCGGAAACACCCTCTCCAACGTCGCGCGGTGATTCGGCCTGACGCTGAGTGAAGGCTGTTGTCGTGTCCTCTGCGAAGACACCACGCACGAACAGCTTATTGAGGGAAGCAGGTGCTCGGTCCGGCCTTAAGTAGAGAGGGAAAGTGGTTTTCTAAACGTTTCAAGCTAATGGGGTAGCTTCTTCGCGGCGCATCTTCATTGCAGAGGTTGATTTGACAAACTTAAAGCTATTAGTTCCAAAATTTCGCAAAGCTCTATAGAATCGTTCATTATACTTATTTATTATTGTTATTTTATTTATTATTTCTCATTTTTTATCTCGTATTTATTTCTTGAAATCATTATTGAGATAATTTTTTAATTTTGTTATGAGAAAGATAAACATAAATATATTTCCGGTTGTGATATTTTGTCATTAATTAACTTTATCTAAAAGTCCTCATTGAAGTAATAATCTGTAGTAATTAAAACTCTAAAGTTATAACTCTTTAAATCTTTCGAATAACGTTAAAATTGCAGGAAGAGAAATATATTGTCGGTCGTGATAGGACGAGCCGTTCTCTTTTCTACTGTATGGGGAGGGTGTGCTTTCGTCGAGGCTAAAGTGCCGATCGATGTACGCACTCCTCGACCACACCCGTCGATTCCCTCTTTTGGGTGCTGTGCCGAACTTCCAGGAATCGATACTCGTACTCATGTACTCATGTACTGAAATTCTAAGCTCTCCGGACAAAACACTCTTCTCATGATAACATAATATAATACATACTTTTAAATAGATTTAAAATAAATAATAAATATTAGCATCTTAATATAAAAAGTATTTAGGATGAAAATCAAGGGATATAATTAAATTTTGCTTTTTCTTCCAAATCTATATGTTTCTTCGCACATTATCTACTGTTAGTTCTTTCCCAAATATTATTAATGTCACTTTCTTCCATTATTATATACCATTATTGCTATTTTTATTTGCTAGCACCTCTGTTACTATAGCACTCCAACTTTACACGGACGCTTCGATCGCTTGCAAACCCTGGCAATGGCTCACTCGTTGAAAGCGTTCCTGCTCCAGCAGCGCCGGGGGTCGCGGTTAAGGTCTTGCCTGCAATGTCAGATTATTTCGGACAGGCATGTAGGTCATTGGAGAGATGCTCTCCGCTTCGCTCTTTCTTTCTCGCTCCCTCTGCCTCTCTCCTGTTCTCTCTCTTTCTCTCCGTTACAGGAGTGCGTCTGGCCCGGGCCTGCGGTGCATCAAGCGCGGCAGATTAGAGCTGGGCGCAATCGATTCAACGAAGCGGAATCACGAGGCTCGGCTCCAGGGCCAAGGGCGAATCTCTTAAAAGACTGATTCACCTGCTTCGCCCAGGCCATGGGCCGAGAGCATCGACGACGTTGTTGTTGTAGGTCAAAGCCGGGGACACATCGAGCACAATGGGAAAGGAGCTAGGAGTCGAAAGTCAATTATGTCGGTCGATTGATATAAACGGTTTAACGATTTGGCCTCGACAAAGTCGCCACCCGACGAGAGAACAATCGATCGAGAGAGGTGTCGACGGTCGGATTTGTGATTTACTTCAGCGAGAAATGTGTGTCGCATCGTTATTTTTAGACGCCGTCGTTGCAAACGGTTTATTTTTAATACTCAAACAAATTTCGGTAAGTAAATCTTTCAGATCACTGATAAAAAGTATGTTGATTCTTGATTATTTATTCACCGAAATTGTATTTTTATACTAAATGTTTTTTTTTATATTAAACATGCACTTTTTGCACGTAAATGCAATCGCAGCGCAATGTATAAAATATATAAATAAAGAACGTTAAAAGTCGAGTTAAAAAGACCGCAATGACCTAAGCCTGTGGCGGATGCATCAGCCAAAATGTCAATCGACGTGAACACGGCGCCATTACTATTTTTTTCGCGCTTAGTTATGGCTGATACATTTTGTCGGAATTCCAATTTTTTCCTTCCTTTCCTTTGTGCCGCACAATGCGTCGGAACGGGAAAGAGAAGGGGCGAGGCAAGTGCGCGATAAAAAGATATTCGTCGCGGTGTATTCGGCGGTTGACATTTATCTTACCCAACGAGGTCGTTCCTTGTCAATGCGAAGAATTTTTAGCGCCTCGACATAAACAACGCCTACGTAAGAAGCCCGAGTTTTTCTCGCACGTTTTCCTCCTTCGCATCAATTATATGCGGCACAGAAATGTCATTTTCGTTACACGTGCATATTCATTACGGCGCTAACGAGCCATTCTTTATCAAGTAATAATTTATCTTACAAAGTAAAATAAATTACTGTCAATTTTCCTCACGCTGTCGTTATTATTATTTGTAAATTACAATAATAAATTAAGCGTTTTGCGCGAAGTAAATTCATAATTTCCCTTAATTAACGCGATAACATGCATACGCAATGTTGTAACTTATCAAATTAAAGCTACATTAAATATGTATTTATTCCCGACGTGCAATTTACTTTTTTCCCTTTCGCCTTGCATAAATGTCGATGAAAACGTCTGAATGTACGCGCGAAATTCAGGAACTGACATGTCTTAATGAAACGTAGGAAAGGTTGCAAACCGGTTACCAATGAGTGGCGCGATAAAGTCGTCAATACTGCACGATCTGTCACAAATAGACTGATTACTATTACAAAAATAATGTATAAATGAATTATTACTTTAATTTTTTCTTTTTTAAGGATGTATTGCACCTATTTTCAAAGCGCTACCAAGTGGATAAAAATTTGTGAGAATGTTCTTTTAGTCTTCCTGATGTGCTACAAAAAAGTAGAAACGAATCCACTAAACGGTTGCTGAGATATAACGATTTTAATTTTCACTGATTTTACACGTATTCTTGTGGGAAGAGACGATTTTGGCGGATAAAACAGCTAAAAAAATGTTGAAAGAGCGCTACCAATATTTTGAATTTTTTTATACATCTAGTATACGAATAGATGAAAATATCTGCCAAGTTTCAATTGTCTTCACTACACCGTTTTAAAGAAATAAATTAATAATTAATGATAATTAATAATTAATTAATTATTAATTATTAATTATTAATTTTATTAATAATTTGACGTTATAAAGTTGAAATCAGGGTATTTTCACTGCCAAAAGTTAAAGGCTCATAAATTACAAAAATCGCAAATAATACGGAAAAAACATTTATAAAGTAAAAAATACTTTTCTAGGAGTAAAAATAAGACTCCTACTATCATTTGAGTATCTTACATCTAGATTTACTATGCGTTAGGCGTAGATATTCAAGTATTTCAAATTTCATGCACTTTTGTCTAAGATTGTACGTGTGATACATCCTTTAAATTAATTGTCAAGCAAACAAACGCGCTCGAAGTAATCGAATACAAACACATATTACGTAAATATTAAAAAAAAATGAAAAGATACAGTAATGTAATATCTTTCTAATTTTTTGTTATTTTTAAGTAATTATATTATTATTTATTACGATAGTAGATGTCTAGTAAATTTGCGTGAATATATATCAATGTAAAGTCTTGTCAACACAATAGGTAATACTACAAAAAATTTTCTACGGAATTGCATCATTATATGACGCTAAATTGTATATTTTTTACACTTGCAATGAAAACGAATGGCACGATCCAAT
Source organism: Temnothorax longispinosus (assembly GCF_030848805.1). Taxonomy (NCBI): domain Eukaryota; kingdom Metazoa; phylum Arthropoda; class Insecta; order Hymenoptera; family Formicidae; genus Temnothorax; species Temnothorax longispinosus. The sequence continues at coordinate 12,631,836 of NC_092367.1, read as the reverse complement.
TAATCCTAAAAATAATGTCCAGTTATTTTAAATGCGGGAATTTAATTTTTATACCACATTATTACTTTATACATTCATTTACTTATTCAGTCTTTAGTAAAATAAAATTTGTATTAAAAAATAATTATAAATATAACTATACATGATTATTATTATATACATGATTAATAAAATGAGATTTTTAAATAAAGATAAAATTATTGTAAATAGAGATACAATTATAGAAATTGCATCTTGTTGTAAAATGCATCGAATGACTAACTATATAGTATAGTAACCCAGACATTATTATTTATGACGCGCGGTGGCTTCCTCATTCTAGAATTCAACTATTATGAGACACTCATCGTCACTATTCTTAATTGTCACCATAAAATTCGGAAGACATCGGATATCTCACGTTTTTATAAATATAACGACGCGTTAAGTTCGACAACTCGTAAAATAAAATTAAGCACAGGCTTTGTCTCATAGAAATGTTAAACCCTCTTGCATTCTTATAAAAAAAATTTTATATGTCGTCGATACCTGATGACTAATGATCACACCTTACTGCACTGCAGAAATAACAACTGATATAAGAAGAGGACAATGTTTATTATTTAAAGACCTTGATCTTTAATAAATGATATTCAACACCCATCGACGACGTACAAACATTGTAGGAATGTGTATTTATTAATTTAAAATGTGTGACAATGAATGGGAACCACATAGAATACCTCCTATAGTATACATTAAAGATTAGTCCATATCTCAACAGATATTTGATTTAGGACTCATGTTTATTGGACATTTTCTTCTTATTTTGATGAGTACTACCTGCTCTCAAAATATGGAACACTTTTTTTAAACACCCTGTATAAATTATCGTTTAAAATATTACATCCCTTTGATAAATATATATTACATAAAAGTTTCTTTAAAAGAATTTATAATTTCTGAAGAAATATGTTCTTCCAAGTAAAACAGAATCAATATTACATTGATTGATATTGATTATTTAATAAATCTATCGAATTAATTCTTAAAAAGCACTTCGCTAAAATTGGGCCATTGCAATTGGCGCAAAGTATTGAAACATATGACATTTGTAGGCATTGTTATGTACATCATTAAAAAAATAATTTTATAGGTTCTGGGTCGGGGGCGAAAGAAGTTATGACACATTCAGTTACCAGCTTAGAAATGTTCTAAATCGATCTTTCGTTAATAAAAAATCAATTTTTTCTCGATTTTAATATAAATCAATTATTTAATTAAAAATGATTAATTTTTTCAATTTGTTAATAAAAATATCTTTAGATTTTAGGTCGAATCTTTTTCCAGATTAAAATAAAATATCCGGCGTTTTATAAAATAAAAACATCTTTTTATATAAATCAATTCGGTCAGAGCGCAGAGGATTTTTTATAAATGTAAAGGTTTGGGATCGTTATTCCTAAAAAACGCCTTGTAAGCCCCAAGAGGAAAAACAATAAACAATTCATTCATATAAATCAATTCTTCTTATTTCTGCTTGTAATCTGTGAAAGTATATTAAGGTAAAAAGTGAATTATTTTATAAGATATTTTTCTTTTATTTTAATATTTTACTTTTACATAGCATGTAGTACCTATGTATAATTTTTACACTTTATTTTGTTTTTACACTTTTTATACTTTTTTTTTGTTTTACCTTTCTTTATACCTACATTCTGATAAAATATAAAATATTTTATCAAATTTTTTTTTATTTAGCTTAACACTTGTACACACAAAATGACAGGAAGAATTGATTTATATATAAAATAATGTTCTTATTTTAAAAATATAATCTTAAAAAATAAGATAATTTTTAAATCTTAAAAGTGACATTATCTAAAATATAGTTAACCCTTTTATTTTGAAGCAACGTAATCTAACTCTGATATGTAAAAATCATATGTTAAAGACATAAATATGTATTTATATTATTTCTTTATCATGAAAAAAGACTAAAATGCTTCATTCTGCATATTAAATGTAAAAAGTAAGTTAACATATATACTTGTTTTTTAAATTGCGCATGATTTTTTTAAATCGACTTTTTAATTCGGTTTTTTTAGTAAATTAATTTTAGTTATTCGCGTTTAAAATCGATTCAGGAATCGATTTTTATTATAAAAATCGAACATCCCTAGTCTTGATATCTATATTCATTGTTACTTTCATCATCAGGACTGTCAGGAAATAATATAAAATATCTTTAACATGTTCTGATGGCAGCTTGATTCTTGCGTTTGAGTGTTTGCCGTAGCCTAAATATCACATCAATATAATGATATGGATACAACGCCCAACAGTACGAGTCCCATTTTTGCAAGTGCATCAATAATGTGCCTTTATTAAGAATTTAATTCTTCGTCACTTCGTTCTGTTAAAACATAAACGTGATATTTTGTTTTATTTACGTGCTTTGATTGTATATCAGGGACTTACAATTAGTCAAACAGACAAATAAGTTTGTTCATTACCGCTGTTCATTACCACGGGAAGGTGCCCCAGACACAAGAAAGTTTGAGCAATTATTATTATAATATTTACGTAAATTAATGTAAAATTTTTAGTGCCAATTAGCTAATGTTACATATGCGAAATTCACCCTTCACAAGAGTTTTTCTCCCCGTTTCTAACAAGTAACTACCCAAGTGTCACCTCGCCGATTTTTTTGAAATTGTGCACACATGTAGAACTTCGAAAAATATTTGTGTCGTGTTTTTTTATTTGTGCTCATAAAGCGTTTTAAGAGTAGAAACTATATTCGAAATATGGACTTTTTAACCTTATGTACACCAACCCTTTAGGCCATGTACGTTATCTTGAATAGTTTTTTCACCAGAATACTATCTTTAGGAGTTTTCAGGGTCGTTGATTAGGAATTCTTTTATTGGTTACGTGATGCCATTGGAATCATGATACGTACTTTGTGAATAAAGTTTAAATTCTCGTTCTTTGCCGAACCCAGGAATAACCAACGTGGAGGTGACGAGCGAAACTATTCTTTTTTTATTTTACAATTTTTTATTTTTTTTCGAATTTTTTTTAAGGTAATTGCACCACATGTCTTAACTCTAGCTCGCCACATTTATTTTCGAGTCCTTAATTCGCTACACTCCGGTTCGTGAGACCGTTCGACTTTGTCGCGTTGTCATTTTCATTCTAATTAATATTTTTAAACTTGTACTGTAGAAATTGAAAATACAGACTTTGAATAAGATGTTTATGATAATATCATATCAAGAAAATTATTTGAATTTAAGCTGAACTTATTATAAGGAAACTAGAAAATTATGTTATTATGTGACAACTTGAAAACCGAAAATCGATCCACTGGACCGGAGTGTGGCGAGCTAGAGTTAAGACATGTGTTATTATACATGCGATTACCTTGAAAAAAATTCTAAAGAAAATTAAAAAATTGTAAAATAAAAAATTGTGTAAAATAAAAATTGTAAAATAAAAATTGTAAAATAAAAAAAAGAATAGTTTCGCTCGTCACCTCCACGTTGGTTATTCTTGGGTTTGACAAAGAACGGGAATTTAAACTTTGTTCACGAAGTACGTATCATGATTCCAATGGCATCACGTGACCAATAAAAGAATTCCTAATCAACGACCCTGAAAACTCTTATTAGAGATAGTATTCTGGTGCAAAAACCATTCAAGATAACGTACATGGCCTAAAGGGTTGTTGTATACATAAGGTTGAGAAGTCAATATTTCGAGTATAGTTTCTACTCTTTAAAACGTTTTATAAGCACAAATAAAAAAACACGACACAAATATTTTTTAGGTTCTACACGTGTGCACAGTTTCAAAAAAATTGGCGAGTGACACTTGGGTAGTGTTACTTGTAAGACTTAAAATTAAGCTATATTGTTATTTCTATCAACCTTTTCTACAAATGCATATAGGAGTCAAGTGTGTACGTTTATGGCCCATAATAAAATGGGCGAAGTTCTTTTGAATGATGCATCAAGAAAAAGCGAGTGCATCCTCTTCATTCACTCACGCAAACGGCTCACGATGACAGGAGAGCGCGAAGGCGTCCAGGACGGAAATACAATCCCTGGAAGTTCCATCTCGCGCTCGAGCTATGAGCCTGGAATACGCGAAGTAACCAACAACCAACTAGTAACCCAGACTTTAGTATTCTCGCGGTGTCGTCTCGTACGAGACTTCCTCATTCCAGAGTTGAGCTATTATAAAGCTCTCCTCCCGGCTTCCACGTCCCTTCACCTCTTTCCTCCTCGCCGTGTCGCCGTCGCCGCCGCCGTCGCCGTCGCCGTCGCCAGCACCGTATATAAGCCCAATCGTATTACTTCGCCAATGGTTACGTTCTCCGCTCGTTTAATCCGTACATTCTTCCTATTCGTTGACAAATTTATTTTTTCTATTCCCATTTCTCCCCCTCCTCTCTATCTCTCTTTCCTTCTCCCTCTCCCCTCTCACCTCTCTGTCTCTCGCTGTTTTCCCCGGTATAAGCTCCGTCATTTTTCATCTTATTATGATACTGCGGATTTGCAAAGATAGCCGAAAAGCTACTCATTATCGCCCAAACGATTTCGATATTCGAATGCTTCAGGATATCTGAATACAGAGGAGCGACCGCGTGAAAAATCATCGAGAAACACAATGACTAGAGTGCCGCCAGGAGGAGTCCTGTAAAAATGCGTGATAACGCGCCGGACGCGACATTAATCGATTCGTTCCAGAGCGCCTTTGTACCGAAAAGCTTCTCGGAAGGGAGACTTAAAGAAAAATTCGTCGTACACGGAAAGTCTAAAAAAAAAGTATAAATATACAGTTGAATCTCGCTAACTCGAACCTCGTTAACTCGAAAACCTTTAGAATTCGAATTTTTTTTATTCTCTTGAAACACCCTCTATAAGTTGAAAAAAACCTCTGTAACTCGAAATAAACCTCTGTAAATTGAAGAAAAATAGAAGATTAACTCAAAGTATTTTTTCAGCATACCATTTACCTCCATAACTCAAATTGTTTCGAGATATAGAGGTTAATATTATAAATTGGTCTCTGTATCTCGAATTTCAATAAAACCTCTATAACTCAAAGTAAAAAGATTTTGCATCAGCTTCTTTCTCTGTCCGTTCGCTAAAACAACTGACAAAATTTTAAACGCGATATACGACAAAATAATAAGGAATATACCTTGATTAGTTTGTTTATTTTGACATTATTGTTTATCTAGTATGACTTCTCTAATGACTATTTTCACTGTTGCTGACTTTAATTTATTCAACTGTTACTCGTCGAGATATTCAGACGTGCTTTTTAAAACACGTAAGAATTTTATACTTAATTTACTACATTTTATCACTTTGATGAATCCTGCATCACTAAGGAGGCTAAAATGCTATTACATTATTACGTTTTTTTTCCTCTCCAAAAAAAAGTGATATTGATAATAACATATTTAATGCCCTTATAAAAATTGAAAATGCTATATATAGAATCCCAAGTATAGTTAAAGCCATGAAGCAAAATAAAATCACAGATTTTTTTATTAAATAAAAAGAATTAGAGAGTGTCTCTTCTGTACCGAGAAGCGATTTTTACTGTTGGTCTCGCTAACAATAGGCAAGCGAAAAACACAATTTCCTGATATTTCGAGTATGAAAGAGAGAACACAATAGTGCGAGGCATTTATACTTATTGATACGTGGAAACGGTTTGCGCCTAAGTGCCATTATAGCTGCTAAATTAAACCGATATTACATCTCGGACGAGATCGACATATTTCTCGAATCGCTTGCGTTTCACAATTTTTCGAGTTTGTCATTCAGGCAAGATAAGGTGCGATGTACTATGTATAAAAATAAAAGATTCAATACAATACGGTGCATATCTCGCCTTTTTAAAGATTTGAGAAAATTAATAAGGTTGAAGAAACTCAATCAATCGATATTACAATGAGTTAAAATAAAACTAGTTTTAATTCCAACAAATTGGATTAATTGGATTAATTGACTTCATTTCAAATAATATTTGAAATATAAATTGCAATTAAATCAGATTAGGTTAAATTTTGATTTCCGCAACCTTGAGATTAATTTTCTGCAATCTTTAAAAAGTGTGATTAGATCGCTGAACCCTCTCTCTGATCGAAGAGAATACCTTCGAATTTTATAAGTACCTAATCGCAAATCTATCGTTAAGACGTGGAAAAATCGTTGCACAACGATACGGCCTGTGGACTTTAAATCTTCCCGAGATTCTCAGAGAAGGTCTATTATTTTTTTCCCTTTTCAAGTCCATAAATCATTTTTCATGGAAATTTAAAAACCAAGAAAATGAAAGTCACTAAATTGGGAGCGAAAACGGATTAATAATAACATAATTTGAGTAAGATTCTCAAATACTCAGCCATATTTGACGTCAATCACACAAATTATAAGCTTAATCCGCTTTATTCTTTTTATTTAATAAAAAGCTTTTTATATATGATATGCATCTCTATAAATAAATACAAATTTACTTCTTTAAAAGTTATTAAAATTATTAAAACCTTTTTTCTACTCTGTTATTTTTCACGGTAACCTTAAGTTATTTATGTATAATTTCAAAACCTCTACAAATCAAATTTTTTTCCACACCTCTATAACTCGAAGTCTTGATATCTCGAAATACTTGATCACTCGAATTATTTTCTATTCCCTTGAGTTTCGAGTTAACGAGGTTCGACTGTACTTAGGAAAATGTTATCTTCTGTGTTGAACTTGCAATAAAATTCTTTATAGCGAAAACTTCATGATACCTACCGTTATTTATTGCATCTTACTAATTCTTAATTTGTCAATATTTTTCCGCTTCATTAATTTGATCAAAATTCAATTTTTGCTGCACGTAAAATTAAGAAAAATCTAAACTTACAAATTTTTAAACTATTTTAAATGTTTTATGTTGTTTATTAAAAATTGGATTAGAATTTAAGATAGTATACATATTAATTCATTTACTTAAACTTAAACAAATACGTTTAAAGAGCTTAAATATAAAGTTTACTATTTGAAGTATTTGTGTAACACTATAGAACTACCGAAAATTAACATACACCTATTTCTATCGAAGGAATCAAAATAAAAGAAAAGGGAGAAAACAAATTCGTAAAATAAATTATATGTTTATTTCACTAAAAGTCGGAAAAAATTTCAGAAATTGTGATGTTTTAAAGATACATAATAATTACTTTAAAAAATATCAAACAAGTCACTTTTGACCCCGTTTGTACATCGTGTTAAAAATGCTTAACACATTATCGACGATTTAGGAAATTTTGATAAAAGGCAGGCAAGCCAAGGTGTCACCTTTCTATCTCAAACAAAAACTAGCATCTGGTGAGGTAAACGTGTCAGAGTAGAAACAGTGCAAAACGACACGTGCAGTCGAAGCCGTCGAAGGACAGAAGGCCAATATTTCTTAGGCTCGACGTGTAGGTATTGTAAGAGTTATACTTATAGTTTATTTATTTTATGTTGCTGTATGATTATAATAATTAATTGTCCGAGGACGGACTGTAAGTCAGGATTGGCCGAAATTGTAAGAGTTATACTTATATTTCTTAATCTACCGCTCGTATCGGCGCTACTCAGCGATACTCCGCGCGATCTGTGCGATATCTGTGTATGATAGCGAAAGTGAAAAAGGAACGAGCGTGACGAACGAGGCAGGAAAAACAGAAGCTAGCGAGCGAGAAAAGCCAGACATGGTAAAAAACGATTTGTAAGAGAAAAAAGCAATAAAAGGCTCTAACAATTTCAGAAGTGGGATAAAGATCCAGATCTTGTAAGTTCGTGAATTAAGTGCCGAGAACCGGTCCACGAGTTTATGTATTACGTGACGATTCGAGGTTGAGACGAGAATCTTCTAGAAAGCAACGATATCCGACATCGAGAATTGATTATGGCGGACAACGAAACAAGGAAGAGTCCGCTGGATTTTTCGGTTAATACTCTGAAGCAGAAACTTAAGCGGTTAGGCTTGAGTACGAGCGGAAATAAATCTGAGTTGATAGGCAGGATAATGCAGGCAGATCCGGAAGGAACGTGGATGGACGAAGACGATGAAATGGCGCAGGATAATCAGGAATTAGCGAGGACATTTACGACGTCCCAGGTAACCGGAAATGCGGAGGACCAAAGGTCAGTACTACCGGCCGAAACGGGAAGACTCGATTATGCTCAGGAACTCGAATTTATGCGACGTGAAAAACTATTGATGGAGCGAGAATTAGATCTTATGAGGCGTGAAAATGAGCTTTTGAGAAACGCGTCTCCCCGTTCACATGATTCTGAACGCAATGCTAAATCGCAGATCAATATTAAAGCAATTGGCGAGCTGCTAGGCGAATTTACGGGTATTGATTCTAACTTCGAGCAATGGGAAAGGCAGCTATGATTTCTGTGTGAGACTTATGAACTCGATGATAATACCGCAAAGATTTTACTCGGATCTCGACTTAAAGGCAAAGTACAAAATTGGCTGCATTCCAAACCTGAATTGCTACAAATGACGCTTGATGACTTTCTAAAAGAAATGAAAGCGATGTTCGATTGTCGACCAAATAAAATCGATTTGCGTAAACAATTCGAGGCACGCATGTGGCAGCCCAGCGAAAGTTTCCATGACTACTATCATGACAAAATCATTAAAGCGAATCGGATACCTATAGCAGCAGATGAGATTATGGATTATGTTATAGACGGCATTCCTGATCGTCAGTTGCAGAATCAAGCACGGATGCAAAATTTCTCGTCTATGGCAGAGTTGATGCAGTCTTTTAAGAAAATCACCTTACGCACCGATACGAATGTCAGGCAGGGAGCAAAGATGACCAATGACAAAAGTCTTCGAGTCAAGGAGAATAGAGCGAACGAGGAAGATAAGAGTTCAACAACTATCCGATGTTATAACTGCAGCAGAATCGGCCACATAGCCGCCGAGTGTAAGCAGCCCAAACGCGAACGTGGATCCTGCTTCAAATGCGGAACAATGGGACATGCAGCGAGAGATTGCCCTAAGAAAGAGGAGAAGAAAGAAGTGGTCAACGTCGACAGCGTCGCAGAGGAGACTGATTTTCAAAAGAATGTCGAATATCAGATAAGCTTTGAAAGTAATAATTATAATTATTCGCTACGTACTTTGTTAGACACCGGAAGTCCCATTAGTTTTATAAAGGAACAGTTCGTAAAACACTTTAATATTCAAAGAGACAATCACTTATTTAATAAATTTTGTGGAATTAATCAATCACAACTTATTGTTAAGGGATCTATAGTCGCTAATGTTACGCTAAATGGTCATACCAAAGAGAACGTTACGTTATTAGTTGTGCCTAACGATACGATGACATCATGCGTTGTTCTGGGTCGCGATGTTCTTAAGTTATTCCAGTTAGTTTTATCCGATAGAAATGTAGAGGAAGAAAAAGAAACAGTAGATGCAATTATGAATATAGATGTTGAAACTTCGACTACTAAAGACATAGATTCCTTAAAAATAAATCCTGACGTACCTAATGAAATTAAGACAGAGTTAAGAAGATTATATCTTACGCATTATGTGGAACCGTTACGACCAGAAACAACCGAAACTAAAAGCGAACTTAAGTTAAATCTAAATAATCCACAACCTTTCCATTTTCAGCCTAGACGTATGTCGTACGCAGAGAAAGAGCAATTACGTGTAATGTTGGACGATTTGAGGGCTAAAAATGTAATCCGACCCAGTGAGTCCGAATACGCTTCTCCAATTATTATGGTGAAAAAGAAAAATGGCGAGCCTCGTATGTGTGTTGATTACCGTTTTCTAAATAAGATTTTAGCCAGGGATAATCACCCCTTACCATTGATCGAAGATCAACTTATGCTCTTAAATAATAAGAAATATTTTAGCCGGCTAGATTTAAGGAACGGATTTTTTCACATTACTATGGCGCCCGAATCAATTAAATATACCGCTTTTGTTACTGCATTAGGACATTACAAATATTTAAAAATGCCCTTCGGATTGAAAGTCGGGCCGCCCAGATTTCAACGATTTATTTACGAAATATTCAAAGAATTAATAGACTCTGGAGATGTAGCGATATACTTAGATGATATATTGATAATGTCAGAGACGTTGGAGCATCACTTAGCGATCTTGAAACGAGTTTTTCAATTATTAGTGCGTAATAAATTGGAACTAAGATTAGACAAATGTGAATTTCTTGCCACTAAAATAGACTACTTAGGGTATACTGTCTCTGGAGAAGGAATACAGCCTACCTTGAGTGGCATATCAGCGGTTGAAGACTTTCCCATACCCCGAAACACAAAAGACGTGCATAGCTTTCTCGGATTAAGCTCTTATTTTCGAAAGTTTATTGAAGGATTTGCAGTTACTGCTAAACCTCTATATGATCTACTTAGGGCTAATACTCCCTTCAGATTCGGTAATAAGGAATTAGAAGCTTTTGAAACTATAAAATCTAAACTCATTTCTTCTCCGTTATTAGCTATATACAATCCTAATGACATCACCGAATTACATTGTGACGCGAGCTCCTTAGGATTCGGTGCAATCCTTATGCAACGTAAATCAGATTTAAAATTTCATCCGGTATTCTACTTCTCTAAACGAACTTCCGAGGTAGAAAGTCGCTATCACAGTTTCGAATTGGAGACGTTGGCAATAATTTACGCCCTACGTAGATTCAGAGTTTATTTGCAGGGAATCAAATTTAAGATTGTTACTGACTGTGATTCACTTAGACTTACATTAAATATAAAAGATATTAATCCACGCATAGCACGATGGGCACTGGAACTCCAGAATTTCGATTACGAAGTCGAGCATAGGATAGGAGCACGAATGCAGCATGTGGATGCCCTCAGTAGAGTAAACAATATTTTGGTTATTGAAGACAACCCGTTAGAATTTAACCTTTCAATATGTCAGGGTGAAGATGAAGTTATACGGAATTTACGTGACAAATTAGAGAAAAAAGAGGACTCTTATTATGAAATGCGAAATGGTTTGATTTATAGAAAAAAACATTCAGGATTGCTATTTTATGTGCCAACGTCGATGGAAAAGAATATTTTGTACAAGTACCATGACGAAATGGGACACTTAGGAGTAGAAAAAACTGTAAATAATATCATGCGCAACTATTGGTTCCCTAACTTGAAGTATAAGGTCGAAGATCACATAAAGAATTGCTTAAAATGTATAGCATTTTCTCCTAATAGTGGACGAAAAGAGGGTTTACTCCATTCTATTCCAAAGGGAAACATTCCTTTCGATACTTTGCACATAGACCATCTAGGGCCAATAGATAATAAACATCCATCGAAGCGATATGTATTCTTAGTGATAGATGCGTTTACCAAATATGTTAGATTGTATGCCACTAAAACTACTTCTAGCGCAGAAGTTATTCGTAATCTCATCGATTATTTCAGACATTATAGCATACCTAAAATAATCATTTCAGATCGTGGAAGTGCATTTACTTCCCAGGAATTCCACGATTTTATAGTTGATCACGGTATTCGGCATACACTTGTAGCTACCGGCTCGCCGCAAGCCAACGGACAAGTCGAACGCATAAACCGTATACTCACTCCAATGATAGCGAAGCTCATTAAACCGGATAAATATAAGAATTGGTATCAAGTTCTGTCAGACGCCGAATTTGCAATCAATAACAGTTTCAATAAGAGTACTGGTGAAGTCCCTAGCAAACTCCTTTTTGGTGTCAATCAACGTGGAAATTTGAAAGACGAAGTTGCTAATTATTTAGAAGATGTAAAAGATAGTAATAGGAATCTAGACGAAATTAGAGCTAAAGCATCACAAAATATAGTCGCAAATCAGCAAAAAAGCGCAGAACAATTTAATAAGAAGCGAAAAAAAGCTCATCATTATCATGAGGGAGACTTAGTAATGATACGTAATTTTGATTCAAATCCAGGGGCTGCCAAAAAACTAATTCCTAAATTTAAAGGACCGTATGTGATTGCCAAAGAGTTGCGAAATGATAGGTATCTGGTGGCTGACAAAACTGGATTCCAAAATACTAACAAACCCTATTGTGGAGTATGGGAGGCCTCTAACATGCGACCATGGTTAAATATAACTGCCCAGTCCAACATATCACTAATACGTTAATTGTTCAATATTAAGTTAAATAATAAGTAAGCAATCAGTTATAATAATTAATTGTCCGAGGACGGACTGTAAGTCAGGATTGGCCGAAATTGTAAGAGTTATACTTATAGTTTATTTATTTTATGTTGCTGTATGATTATAATAATTAATTGTCCGAGGACGGACTGTAAGTCAGGATTGGCCGAAATTGTAAGAGTTATACTTATATTTCTTAATCTACCGCTCGTATCGGCGCTACTCAGCGATACTCCGCGCGATCTGTGCGATATCTGTGTATGATAGCGAAAGTGAAAAAGGAACGAGCGTGACGAACGAGGCAGGAAAAACAGAAGCTAGCGAGCGAGAAAAGCCAGACATGGTAAAAAACGATTTGTAAGAGAAAAAAGCAATAAAAGGCTCTAACAGTATTATATCTCGTCACCCATTTACCTTGCCGTGTACACAGTACCCAGTATAAAAAAAACTACGAGAAGCGAGACAGAAAATACACATCGAGTATTTGCATATGTATAATGAGAGATTCATTTAAAATTAATATTTTAATTCAATAGCGTCATATGAACGTGCAGATAAAGAAGAGACTCGTCTAACAATAAGTCTAGTCTAGAAATAGTCTAGCATAATTACTTTCAATTTTGATGTTCATTAATATCTTGGCAATGCACACAAATTAAATTTACATTAGTGTTAAAATTAGAAAGTAATATCTTGTTATTAAAACCCTCATTAGTAAGCGTTGATTCTTCTTTGTTGCAAGTGCTTCAAAGACTTAGAAATTGTCTTCTCTAATTAAGAATAATTTAAGAAGATATCGCGCGATATCCTCTTCGATAAGGAAACAAAAGGACGTGAAAGATAATATCCGCTTATGCAACCGCGCCGACGATGATGACGGTGAGAAGTAAAAATCATCGGGGACGTTGTTTTTCACCGAAAGTAATTTCTACGCCGACCACGCTTCCTTTCCCTCGTCACGCGCCTCTGAGGAAACTAAACTTGGCGCGATATCGACCGTTAAGTTACGAGAGGATCGGAGAATTACATCAGGAGAAATCGGATGCTCCGCGCAAAGCCGAAATTAAAGGCGAACCATGTTGCATCTTACGTAAAAATCCGAAAGTCAAGAGAATGCTAAGATCTTCGAAAAGAGAATTCTTCACCCAAAAAAAAATATTCTGCCGATAAGTGGGGAATTCCTCTTAGCAGTTCCTCTAAGCAAAAAATCTTACATGAAGAATATCCTTCTTTAAGTAATACGTATTACTTTATAAATGAGTGGATGCGTAAGCTATAATCAAGAGTAAATTCCTCTACAGTAAATTCTACTCTTAGCCTCTTAAAATAAGAGGATATGCTAGATATTTGCGGCGCGCGCGTTAAAGTTAAAAGACGATCGTCTTATTAGCTACGCGATGCGTACGCTACCACACGAGACGCCCGTGTAGAAAGTTCAGCCCCTTGCACAATGCCAGGCAACAGGCAATAGGAACAGGAAATAATAAAAAATCGTTAATTACAACCTAAAATATTCGAATGTTATGATTTGTTGGCAACAGGCAATAGACACATAATTTCCAACGTGACGGAAACTCCTGTGTCTATTGCCTGTGTCACTGTTTATTCTGCATTTATACATTGATTTCTGATTTTTATTCCCTGTTCCTATTGCCTGTTGCCTGGTATTGTGCAAGAGGCTTTATTAAGAATGGCCTTATATAACATAAGTCCTCGATCATTAGTTATATATTAGGGATGCCATAAAAAATGTTTTCTTATTTTTGTCTATTGAGGCCCTTGTAAGGATTTGATAAGAATGTTTTAACGTTTTAACTTTATAAACATACTATTTTCATAAATATATTTACGAACACAAAATTTCATAATAAGCCGGCACTGGTTTCTGACATTCACCCGACATTAAGAAATATTATATCATATATCTTATATCCAATTCAAAATTTTATTACTCTTTTTAAACTGAATTTGTTTATTAAGATGATTTTTGGAAAATTATATATTTGCGCTGGTTATGTAGACAATATATAACACTTACATCAAATTAAGAAGTGGTCTACCATGTAAGGCAGTTGGCTCACGATCCAGAGGTCCCGAGTTCGATCCCACCAAGGTAAGTGTTTTTTCCAATACAAGAAAATATTTATAATCATAGACTACATCTTAAGAAACAAATTTAGTTATAAAATAGTAATAAAATTTCAAAATAAATAATTTTTTTTATTTATTTCGGGTGAATATCGGAAATCAATGTCCTCTAATATTAAGAGGACTGCACAATCTTGAATCTAGAGTCTCATGATTAGAGGATATTCCTCTACAGTTTAAAACATCTTCTTAAGGCCCTATTTCAGAGGAAAATCCTCTAGCATGAACCAGGAACCGCTAAACTGCAGAATATTTTTTTTTGGGTGTTCAAAGAGAGAAACAGAGAGAGAGAAACAAATCCCCCCCCCCCCGTAAACGGACAGTATTTCGCCAATTTCCAAGCTGTCATCGGAAAAGAGTCATTTCTATTTCTAGTACTATAGCAACTCGCGATCCGCGCGGGACAGCACATAAATCTTTCCGCTTATTAAAAAAAAGAAACATTAAGCTCTTAATCTGCCTAATGCACTGCTTCCATCACCCGCGGTGTAGAGTCACTGAATAAATATTCCGCCGGAATAGGTATCCGAGCAGTTACGCACTAACGAATTCAGCCGTTAATTACCGCGTTGATTTATTTTACTGCGCACGAGCGTTATCGGCGCGTACGAGATGCTTGATAAATGACGCGAATGATCGCCGGTGAAAGCGAGATATCAATTTAATCGCGCGAGAAAACAGCGAACGTAACTCATTATACGACGAATTACATTTATACTTACATAGGGTACCGCGCGTTACCCACAATATCGATGTCTACTTATTATTACGCAATCTTATCGATGAGTCAATATCGGTTTAAAAATATTGCTGAATAACTCCATCTTTTCTTTTTTCTTACATAAAAATGATTCCTGTGTTAAATTCTCGTCAGATTTAAATTATCCACCTCACACCTATTCTACGCCATCGCGCCATAACGAGTTTTCTCGACCGTCCTTTCTTATTACCATCAGGCACATCTCGTTAGAAAGCGTTTGATTCTACACCTCGATTTTTCACGAGACTCGCAAAACCTATTTGGCGGAAAACAAGCCACAAGGATGCCTGCATATTACAGGATATTAAACGGCAGATTTCTGCTGCGCGGCCTGTGCAAAAACAGTGCCACTTAATCTGCTTGATGCACCATTTAAGTCATCATTCATAACCGCGTATCTATCACGCACACGACGTGTATAGCCGTCTGCGAAACCCGTCAATTAATTTTCTTGCCTACGCAATATTAATGTACGTTTAATTAACCGTAATTTGTTATCTCCCCCGCCCAAAGCAGTGTAACTTGTCTGACGTGACACGGATGATTCTTCTCGTTTGGGATAGTGGTTCTACACAGACCCACTATCCTCTGACATTTTCAAACATATATGTGCTCACGTCATTTTCGAAATAATACGTAATAAACTAAGCGCTAAAACAAGTGCATGCATTATGAATTAAGTGACTGTGGAATAAAATTCATAGTGTTAGCTACATGCGATTAATTAATATTAATAAACGATGTTAAATTATGAATATATCAATACGAAAATATGTTAATGATAGATTTGACTTTTATTTAGACGTGAACGAGAGATTATTTACACACATTTTCTTAAAACAAATTCGTCTCTTGCTTCTTCTCGTGCCAACACCCACGACATTCCGCGTTATGTAAGTCACGCATTAAAAGCAGCTTCCTCTTGAAATCGCGAAACAGATTTCTCGAGACGTAACTTCAATGATCAATATCACGCTAAGTTCGGTTTCCGTTTCAATTCGGTGACGTGACGAGGAAAAGGAAGCAACGTGCTCGAAGTTACGGCAGAATGCTACTGCCAAAGAAACCGCTCTAGAAACTTTTCCCACCTACATATGATGGAACAGCGGATTAGAATTGCAACTTCTATAAAAAGAGAGAGATACTGAATTAGAAAAAATCGTACATCGTTACTATGTTAACGCAACTTTACATGTACCTATAGTACATTCTATTAATTCTGTTCCTTATAATACATTTCGCGTAATCCTATTTAAAAAATGTAAACATTTAGAGATTACAGTTCTTATGGCTAACCTCTCTTGTATAAAAGTGCTTATCACATATTATTACAAAATTCCCCAATAAGAACAAATTTTCGTAATTTAATATTATTTATTCAAATCTTTAAACTCAAACAACACGCATGTTTAAAAGACATCATAAAGACATCTATCAGACATCTTAAAAATGTCTTTTAGACATGCGTGCTGTCTAGGAAGAGTATTACATAATTTTGCATGTCGAGTTTCATATTGTATCCATCGGAACCACTTAATCACGGGTTGCAGAAAAATTTTACACGCCTGGGAAAATCCCGGTATTCACGTAGATCGCGAAAATTTTGCAGGCAGACATTTCAAGTCGCCGGTACCGAGATGCGGCAAAATTTCAGACTCGAGGCTACACATCAGGCGGCGCCGGTGCGGTGGCGCGGCGCGGCGCGGCGGCTCGGTCGCGGTACACGGTAAAGTAAAAATCAGGGGATTGCATGGGCGGTATAATGGGATTCTCTCGCTTCCGCCGCCAACCCTTTCTCGCCAGTTGAGCTTTTGCAAAAGAGCAAAAGTAGATGCTCTCGTTAACGCGCGACAAGGGAAACAAAAATTAAGTTACGAGTCTGATACCGCGCGTATGAACTCGTGTCATAGAAGTAACATTATTTAAAAAAAAAAGTAGGAAAATGGAAAAATCCAGTCAACACACCGCGAATGCAATTTAGTTAGAGTCATGATTAATTCATTTGTGCCAAGTTCGTGAATATTTTCGTAATCACAGCACATTTTACGCAAGAAGATATATCATTTAAAAACGATATTCGATGAAATCAAAATGTCTCTCTCTCTCTCTCTCTCTCTCTCTCTCTCTTGCGCGCGCGCGCGCGCAAAAAGACAAAAGATGTTTAAAACAAAAAAACGATAAATTACTCCTCGTCAACCAGCATATCGCGGTAGGCGACCGTGAAATCGGAATGGAATCAGGTTATCGAAAAGCGAACGTCGACATTATTCTTTTCACCCCTCCTGTCCCACCGGTGTGTCCCACCGCTGCCATGCAGTTGCCTCGCATTTCTCCGCGCTCATCGCTCGCGTGTGGGAAGATGACAATGCACCGGTGGCCTCGCGCCCGATACGCCTTACGTATGGTTACGCTCTCCGGGGGGAATTTCTGCTGCACGCGTCGCCAATCGTCCGACATTGGATCGCGTAACTATTCTCATTGATATTCCATGATTGTCCCTGGTACATGACCAATTGCCGTTTCTATTTCTCCTTATCTATTTATTTTCTATCAAGGAAAAACGACCGTGAGAGGGGAAGAATTTTCTACCGTATTGTCGACACCTACCTATCCGCGAGACAAGACACGCGTATATCGAGAGAGAAGCGCTGTTTCATTATCTCGCGTTGCGTCAAGTGACATCATTAATTTTTCCTTGCTAGACAGACAACTCGTCTGACAAGTCGCCGAAGTGAGAATACCTTGTCGATAAATCTCAACGTTTCTCAGATTGCCGTCGAGCAAGCCAAGAATGGCATAAGTCAATTAAAAATTTATTTATGCGTATATGCGTACCTACTGTAGTTATAATAGAAATATTATAAGAATTTATATATAATTATATATGCGTACTACTATAGTTGTAAGAATACATTAATAACATACGACTTGAAAATTTGAATTTGAATTTAAGTGAAAATAGCAGTCTTATAATCAAATAGCACTCATATGAAAATTTGATTCATCACATGACGTTTAAATTTGGATTAATTATTTATCGATGACAAACTGCAATACGTAATAATTTTATAAATAATACCTAAAGTTATTATATCGCGCTGTATGATGGTCAAATAATATACAAATATCAAGAAAATCTTTTTAATAGAAAAATTGTTTACTTAAAAGCACTTTTTATTAATCGCAAAACGATTTATTTATATAATAGCAATTTGTTAAAAATTAATAGACTTATTATTGTCGACTTTTCTAAGCATTGCAATCACGATCAATATGTATGACTGGTTCAAAGAGAAGAGAAAAGTCTATGCACATCGTCATTGTGCGCACTTAGGCATGCCGTATTGTCATTCCTACTACGCCCCTGGCAGATGCCCAGTTTTTCTATTAGACTCAACGTTAGAAATGCCTGATGTCACGGTAGATCGGTTTACCACCGACAGCATGATGCCATATTCCCATTTTAACATACGACATCACGTTCATCGATTAATCGCAGAATTATTGATAAAACAGATTTCACAATTATTTTTAAACAACTCATTTTATGGTAAACTATTGAATTTTATATTTTAATAAAAATCTCATTTTACAAGCCTTATTTAAAATAAAAAAAGTGTGCAAGTAGAAACTTGCCCATTGCTTCCTCATAGTTTTTAAGTGTGCAAGTAGAAACTCGCACATTGCTTCCTTATAATTTTTAAGTGTACAAATTATAAATTTGAACATTACTTTCTCACAATTTTCAAATATGCAAATTATAAAATTTTTATTTCGCTCATAAAGCTTCCTCTATGAGGAAGCCTTTTTTTATGTTTATTAGTAGATATTTATTAATTTGACTTTCTCATAGAGGAATGCCCAACACGCCTAAACCTATTATTTACACGTTAAACTCACAACCTAAACTCAGAAATACTTGACTTAGTCCGCTTCGGCAGTATCAAGCCAAGAAACGGACATTATTCACCTATACACACACACACATACCTTCTTACCGCAACGCGCAACCACTAATATTCCCTATATTTCTTTTATTTCTAAATTTTTCCCAAATCTCCTTTAGACTCATATCTCGCTTTGTTTCTAAAATAACCTTCCTTACATTCTAAAACTTATAAAACTTATAAAACTTGAATTCTAAATCAATGCATATTCTCTATATACTTTATAATCCAAAACCTAATTCTCTCTTTTTCTTTACCCCTACCTTTACCTTAATATTACAACTATTTCCTGTTTTTCAACCACATCTTAATATATTAATAATTCTTTACCTTTACCTTCAAATATTAACGCAACTCTCTCATCTTACAATACATATATTAAACTTGACTAATAACAAATCTCTTGCTACCTAACTAATGCTATCCTATGTCCCCAGCCCTTCCAAACTCATCACACCTCCCTATATGCTCCTCTTTTTTTTCTTCTTTCACTATATTATTTTCCTAATCTTCCTGATCCTTTAAATTCATTCCTAGTTCAACTCGCATCACTTCTGTGCCCTCGGATCGCTCCATTCCTCTTCCTTATTTGCCAAAATCCTCGACACTGCTTCTCATTCGCTCCTAGTAAATTGCCTCCCAGCTCTTCTTCTCTCGTTCCCACCGAAGCAACATATATTTCCTCCTCGCACGTTCGTTCTCTAGTTATCTTCCCATGCCTCCTATCTACCGTTGCATAATTAATATACCTGGATTCGCCTCCGTGCCATCCAAAGATTCTAATATTTCCAGAAAACTGCTGCGTCCTTTAAACTATAACATTCATATCCTCCTATTTTTTCTCCTTCCGCATTTCCTTCTTCTTCTTCCTTTCCTTATCTCACCAAGCCTTGCGTGTCCTCTTAACTCCTTTTCCTATTTCCACCTTCTTTTACCTTTCCTTTCCTACAACGCAGACAAGTTTCGCCAATCTTTGTTCCAGGAATACGCCAATAGCTTTTCTATACCTTTCTTCTTTTCATCTCATCTCTTTTTCATCGTTGGCTTAACCTTTCCTCAGCTATGCTTATCTTCTTTTACTTTCCATTTCCTGGAACACCTCTAGGCCCGCCCATCCTTGTATCCTAGCTTTATTTTACCTTTCTTCTTTCCATCTCCATTGACCCGGAACTCGAGAGATATTCGACTGCTTTTTCTTCTTCCTTCTTCGATAATCCTCTTCACATTTAATCCTCCCTTGTTTCGTATAGCCTCTTCTATAACAGCGCTTCTTTCACCTACCTCTTGTCCTCTCCTCTGTTTTCTATCCTTTACCTCTTTTTCCTCTTCTTATTCTTGATTTTATATTTCCTAGTCTAAAATTTGTCCCAATCTAAGATTTACATGTGTTCTGAGTTCAACCTGTCATCTTTTCAACTATCTTCTTAACCTATACTTAATTTACGGCCGAAGGCTCCTTAGCTAATCATTTACCATACAGTCTTCTTTACAATCATCGATCGAAACCTTCCCTACTTTACCTACATTACCTTTCCCGCCTATACCGCCTAACTGACTCGTCACCATAACCTCATCCTACCACGGTCTCTAAATACTTTTATATAACTTTTCTCTACTTGCGTCCTACTATCTCCCTTCATTCTCATCGCATCCCCTGCTTACACCCTATCTTTCCATTATCCCTACTTGCCCCATACTAATCTTTAAACCCAGAAATAAAGCTAAAATCACACAACGCACTTTCACCGCTATCATTCACACACGCTCCCTCTAACCAAGTCCTCTTTAAAATTTAGTTGATTAGACCAAACTTTATAGGGCTTCTATGTACATACGTATTATGTACGTGAGCAGGTAGTAAAGGTGCCTTTTCATGCTGACGCTCGACGCTCATTTTCAGCAGCAAGAAGGTCGCATGACCACAATTGACGCCGGCGTCAATTGAAATTCATGAAAAGGAAAACAGCGTCAAAATTTCGGCGTCTTCGCGCTGCTTTGGCTTTGACGCTTGAAGTTGGAAAAATCCAACTTTTCTTTCTTGACGCTGGCATCATAGTGATGTCACGTGACGTCGCTCAACGCTGTTTTTCAGCGTCCCATGAATTGGCACCTTAAGTCTACACAATGTATAAAATAACTCGTCTTTAAGGTGCGATTTCATTGACGCTAGAAACCAGCGGCAGCGTTAAGAAAATGTAGTGAGAGAAGAAGTTTCGTTGAATTTTGCGGTACGCTAAAAAGTTGAGACGGTCTGAACTTCTTCTCCCACTACATTTTCTTGACGCTGCCGCTGGTTTCTAGCGTCAATGAAATCGCACCTTTATTGCGTGCGAAGGCTCTTATTCTTTTTGGCGGGACCGGAACCTGACTATCGTGCCCTCTTGCGGTTGTACTCTTATGGCTATCGTGCCCTCTCGCGGTTGCACTCTCAGGGCGGTTTATTCAACTTATGAACATAACAATACGGATTCTCCGAAATTTCAAACGTCTGTAACTCAAGAATTGATTATCCAAATCTTAATAACTCGAAATCTCCTATGTGTTCTTTTTCCTTCTTTTTTTGGATCGTATAACAATATAATCTGCATCTATCGCTCTTCTATTTTTTTTTAAATTTTTCAATTTTATAATTTGTTTATCGTTCTTACATCTTAAAATAAGCTTCTTATACACACATTTTATAACTTATTATTTATGACATTTTATTGCCTTATTTATAAATATTATTTGTAGTTTTTTATAAGGCATATATTTCACCCATGAATGTCATATAACCCACCCCTCTGCCAAAAATGCAAGAGTTTCTAAAAGTTTCTTTTATTAAATACAAAAAATGAATATTTTATATTTATATTTTTTTTATAGTAGTAGACAGTATAAAGTTTTTATTGGTATAATTTATTTGCCTTAAACATAGTAAATAGTACTCGATAAATTAAGTTTCCCTTAGCTGCGGCGTATATACTGGAGTTATCCTACATATACATCCCGAATTTTTTGCATATTTGTTTATTTTGAATTCCCTTGTGTATGTTATAATATAATTAAATTGATATCAATTTAATTATGTTGTGCGGTTCTGGCTTTGGTTAAGACTGCGTTATGTCCGAAAGAAATGGCGCGTGGTTTTCCAAGGGAAAGAATTGTATATACGTAAAATTCACTTAAAAATAAATATTATATTATTTAGGCAATCAAGTTCCAGTCCTGACCGATTACGGCGTTTCTCATGTCAATTTTGATTGTATATCATGCACGGTCGTATGCTCACTTGTTTATTGTTAAATATTCTAACTTTAATCTATTACATCTCAATCTATTTTCTAGGCAACAGTTTTATAAAAAAAATATATTTCTATATAAAACGATTGTATTTTTAACTTAACAAATCTAGGTACATCATACATGCATCTATCTGATACAATTTTGACAAATTCATTATTTCAAATTAAAATAAAACATAACGCATCACTCTCGACACGCGATAAGTCACTGACAATACAAGTCACTCACTCTGCAGTTACTCTATCGCTCGATGTAGCCCACGTTCTCTCTTCTTCCTCCTGCTACTCTTCCTCCTCTTCTTAAATTCCTTAGAGGGTTGATACTCATTAATGGCACTCACATTTACACGCGAAATATATTTACTACGATCGCGCGACAAAGCGATATGCGATACTCCCGATATTAATACACAACACTATACTGCGACGGAGAACTAAGTCACAGAGAGAACGGTTTCTTTGGATTTAGTAATCCTATTTGTTAGATTGAAATTTCTTTCATTGAAACAACATAGCATGCTTAGACAAAATAATATTTTTTTGAATGAAAAAATTTGTGTTTTTATTTAAGAAAACTCTATTATTAAACGGAAAAGACACTATTATTTGAAGTAATATCTTCCAAACAAATAATATATTATGTGGTTACAATAAATGTAATTAGCGTTTTCACCGCTAGGCGGCTGCTAAACTCGTAAGTCAAATTCGACCAGAGACCGTATATAAGGCCCCACAGTGAAAACGTCTATCACTCGCAGTTGTACACATCATTGGAATCTATCACACCGGTCACTCGAGTGATGGAGATATGACAATTATTTATTATTTATTTATTTATATACGTAGCAGTCAACCGATTACTACATATATCATATATGAATAAATAAATAATAAATAAATGTTTAAGACAATTTTTATAAAACATTGATATTTAAATAAAACAATAGTATTATTAAAGCAACAGAGAATATGTTTTTCGTTTCAAACAATTTTTTTATTTAAGACAAAGATATATATTCTTTGAAAAATCAAACAATCGTATTTGTTGAATCAAAAATTTATTTGTTTGGACTATTCCAAAAGATAAATTTCTTTGAATCTAATAAAATTTATTAAATCCAAAGAAATCGTTCTCTCTGTGCCTATATATGATCAATTGTTTCGGCAAATAATTGATCATATATAGGAAACAATTCGTAATTATTTAAACCAGACAGGTTTCTTATATATATAAGAATATTCTTGGATGTCGTAAGCCAAATTTTTACCATCAAGTCAAATTTTTGTGATAATTAAGGTTTAATGCGTTAAAAATAGCTTTTTTGCAATATTTAAAATTTTTCTGTAAAAAAGGTTAATATATTATTTTGAAATTTTCAGAAATTATGAATATATATTATTGTTCATCTTCTACAAAATGCATTTCTTTCATTTTTGTATCTTATTTTCTAATTTTCTTTTATTATAAAGAATTAAAGAATAGAGTTCTATTATATAGAATATTTTAGAAGATATGGGATAAAATTTATACATTTATCATATCATACAGTATACAAGATAAACTGCAGGGATTGCAAGGCTACGTATATTGGGCAGACTAAGAGACATTTGTGCACGCGCCTCAGGGAACACCAGGGCGATATCAGAAAGCACACTAGTAATCATTCCGTAGTGAGCGAACACAGAATGTCTTATGGGCATGATTTTGACTGGGGGAAGCCAGAAATATTACACCAAGAAAGACATACTAGAAAGAGGAAATTAGCGGAGATGTTTTTTATTAAAAAATTTGACGGCACTATCAATTTACAAAAGGACACGGAGAATCTTAACGTTCTCTACGAACATATCATAAAAGAATTATAACTCCTTCCCCTTCTTCGCTACTTCCCTCTCTACGTCCTAGCTTATTACTACGGCAACTGTTTGTTTTTATATTATATAATTTTTTTTTTTTTTTTTTTTTATTGTCAAGTTCGTCAGTCTAAATTTTACCACCGCACGGCTCTGACATGACACAAACATCTAACGAAGTATGCCGTTTAACGAATATTTTATATTGTATTGTTTGATCCTGACGCACAAATATGTAAGTTTCTAATTGTATAATTACGGATTTTTGATTGTCTTTTACTTATTGCGGAGTACTGAAATATGTCGTTTAGTTTCTAGATTCGGCGTAGTTAGGGCATTATGCCTGACGAATATATTTGTGAGAGAGCGCTTGAAAAGGACCGGATCCACGGTCGAAACGTAGCGTTGGTAAATCAATAAAATTTGGCCAGTTGGGTCGCTCGCAATATCTCTGTTAATTTATCATATCTGTATAGCATTGAATTTCTCACTGTTTGGAACATTTCAATATTGTTCCTGATTTGATAAAAAGTGGAAGGAAATTCATTACACAGACGTAATTAACGTAATCGGGTGCAAGGCAGACACTTGGAGCACCTCCTGTAATAAAATCCTTTCTAAAAAAAAGCATGTTAAGGGGATCCTAAAGCCGTCTGTAATACCGGCTTTTTTTCTTAGCACTAATCTTTTAATTGACTTTATAGAAATGCAAAATTCTTGTCTAGAATTAAAGTACGCATCAAAATCTAGGTCATGGTGGTCAAATTTATATCGAAAACAAAAAAAAATTAATATTTTTGTTAATTTTTGGTATACGTGACGACAATATTTGCTTTGTACAAAAATTCCACGATAAATATCCACAAAATTAGACCGGCATGACCTAGGGACAACATTTAAGAACAATATCGTGCAATTAGATCTAAGATTGAAAACCTAGAAAAAAAGATTACTTTATATAACTTTTATATGTGCAAAAGCACATTCAGGTTGACAGGATAAGCAATATTGCGTGTGGCAAGAGATGGCGCAGTAATCGAACAAAGACAGATGCCTCTCGTTAGACAAGGACAGATATAGATATATGACAAGAAAACAGAATTAGAAATGTTGACATTACCGACGTCGAGGAAATTCAGCCTTCACTTTAGAATCCTCTTAAGTCAATACTCGCATATCTCGGTTTTTTGTTGCCGCTTTTCCGCGATGCCAATTGGTTCTCTCGCTTGCGCTTACTTCATTTGCAGCTGTCATCGTATATTTTGACAATTGTGTGTATCAAGAAGTTAATAGTGTAATAATAATTGCATAATGTTAAAGCTAAATAGCGCGCGCGAAGCGCGCGTCTGTGGTGTCTAGTGTAAATAAAAATTAAAGAAGACAACAAAAAAACAAAAACAAAATTAAAGAAGGTACAGACTAGTATTGTCAGACGTCACGCGCAATGCTGTCGTGCGACTGGTTGCCTACTTCACAGGTGATCCGAGCAACGACACGCAGCTTCTCAAAGACGCGTCGGAAGACACGGGTTTCTTAACAAAAATTGATTCTTTTGATGAGACCTACCATTCTCTAAAGTTTGCTCCATACCTTCTAAAACTATAAAATACTTATTTTGTGTTCTTGATGAAACCTTATTCTGTTTTATTGTTTTTGGTGCAGGTTCTATTTATTACAACAAATTTAAAAAAACTAGCACAGTTGTAAACAGAAACAAAAAACCTTTAAATATGACCACTTTACTGCTATTGCCATTTAAAATTTTTTAAAAGGTTGCCATCCCGACGAAGAGAATGAAATAGCACGGTTAACAATAGAACATGAACATGTTCTCTTTGAAAATAAAGTTGACATGTTTCGGCTTTTTTCATACAAATTAGTCATGTTACAAAATAAATGAGATAAAAACTTTTGGCCTATCCTATATATGCTCGTATATAGGTTAAACTGAATAGAAGTCCTTTACCGTTTTGCGAATTTCTCAATTAGAAAAGTGAAAATATAGTGAGAAATTAATTAAAGATCTGCGAATGAGCGTGCATCCGCGCAATTCAGCGACGAGAGACAATAATGTAGTTGAAGTTTGGAACGTTTTTCAAGTAAAAATTAAAAATTTACCCTAATTAAAAAAAATTATAAGAAAAGATATATTTATAAATAAAACAATACAAATATAATGAAAATTAATTTATATAATAAAAATATATAATAAAAATTAATAAACAATTATCCAAAAAAGGTCGCAGAATAAATTTCTCACGAAAACGGTGATTCCTATGTTTTGTGCCAAAATGTACCTCTCTGAACTTGGCATCTCCACCAGTAAAAAAAAGTTTGAGTTTATGGCATAATTAAGTGGTAATTTTGTGCTAATTTATAGTCTATCCTATAGACTATAAATCATATCCCTAGTCCCGAATTTTGTGCTCATATCAATGCGCAGGAAATAAATAACAAAAGTGGGGGTGCTGGCTTCATGTTAAGCTAGCACCCCCACTCCTGAAAAACAAGTAGAGAGTACTGTAAACAAAAAAATCGATATATCAGAATTTTGTGCTAATTTTGTGCTTTCAAAATATCCCAATCCGAAATTTGGTGCTCGTTGTTTCACATAAGAAAATCCATAAAGAGGATCCATAAAAAATTTATCAACAGAAGCATTTCAAGTTAACATTTCAAGTTGTTCGGCCACAGTGAAAAACATGTGGATAGTGACTATAGTCACTCTCCGTACCGAAAGGGTTAAAGTTAAAGATTATCTTATTTTTTAAGAACTTATATTTTTAATAAAAATATTGTTTTATACGCGTTTTATTATATGTATACATAAATTAATTCTTTTTGTTATTTCTGCGTATAAAAGACTGCCTGATGAGCAGAATTGGGCAACAACATCGAGTAACTGCAGGGTAAGTGACTTAATCATTGTATTGTCAATAACATCATATGTTGGTGAGTGACATATTATGTTTTATCCTAATTTCAGGCTTGTGAGAATATTAAATATATTTAATATTAAATATAAAATATATTAAATAAAATAAATAAAATTAATAAATAAATAAAAATAAAAATAAGAATAAAAAATAAAATAAAATAAAATAAAATAAAATAAAAAAATATTAAATATATAAATATTAAATATATTTAAATATATTTAAAACAGACGGCATCACATGCCTATTATCAATGAAAATAGCGATAAAAATTAGTCCATCCATATGAATATAACTATAAATAGTGTAAATAAAATAGTATGAGAGTGATTATGTGAACGAATGTGTACATATACTTAATTATTTTGAGTGTATGTGTACGTGTATGTGTATGTGTACTTCATTAATAATAATCATTTGATTTAATACGATTATAGTTTATCCTTTTATAAATTATTTCAATTTACTTTATTTTATTATTCTTTTAGTAGGGGAGACCGGGGCTAAGCCGACAGCGGGGCGAACTTAACACTAGGCTTTTTGCCAATTTAAATCTATCGTAGAAACTTGCCTTTGCTACTGTAAATGCGTCTTTATGTGCCAGTATTATGAACGGAATTTGGTAACATTCTGAGTTATAGTGTAATTTTTAACGCGACATAAGTGTTTTTGATAGTGAAAAGTAATTTTTCTGATCTCTCGAAAATGTCTACTCTTTCATCGAGCTTTACTCTTGCGAATCTACCGGTAAGTGATTTTGATGGGAAATTCGATGCTTTATACGAATCCGATAATAATTTTTGCATATTTTCAAAATTTATATATTTTTGGAGTAACAAAAGTAAAAAACGACGTTCGGGGCTAAGTCGACACGACGCCACCGGGGCAAAGACGACACTAACCTAAAAGTGACATTATCGCAAAAAAGGTCACTGTTTCGTCCGATTCCGATGACGATTTAAGGAACATCTGTTGCGCGTGTTCGGAAAACATTTCATTAGCTTCTAATAACAAACAATGCATCTTATGCAACCGTATGGCTCATGACGAATGTGTGCGCACATCTGATCACGAGTTTACGTGTATAAATTGTTTTTCAGACAGTTCAGAAAAAGATAATTAAAAGTTTAATCTTTTTTTTTCTCATTATTTTAAACAATTGTTTACTTTATTCCGACTTTTTGTTTCTAATACACAATGTCTTTTCATTTGATAAACAATGTATTTTTATTTTTAAACAATAAAAAAATAAGTTCCAGATCAAATTGTGTCGATCAAACAAAGTGTTGAGTTTGCCCCGGCGGGGTGTCGAGTTCGCCCCGTCATTTTTCAATTCGAAAATTTGTCTTCGCGTCACTTTTCCTTTCCTGGCGGCAAAACAAAGCGACGTACAGCAAAACTTCCTGAATCAATTTTGTACCTGAAGAAACACTCTTTAAATATATATCATTGAATTTGCCTAAAAATTTTAATTAAATATTAAAAATTGCCTTTGAAAAAATAGTGTCGGCTTAGCCCCGGTCTCCCCTACCTGTACCTATTTATTTAATCGATTCCGGAAAATTACTTGTTGTAGGATTCCATTCCAAGATTCTAAATAAAAATATAGCGATGGTACCAAAAAACTATGATAATTTTGAAAAAAAATATTTTGTTTTTTAAAGTACTTTCTACCCATTTTATTGGTTCAAAAAAATTACTTATTGTAAAATACCGTCTTAAAAGTCTACAAAAAAATATGGCAATGGTACAAAGAGCATATCATAATTTAAAAAAATAAAAAATATTTTATTTTTTTAAACTTCCGCCTACCTATTTTATTGGCTTGAAAAAATTATGTCTGATAGAAAACTAAAGAAAGAACATTTATTTATTTTTTTTATTAATGTTTTTGTCATCAGAAATCTTTCCCAAATTTTCCACAAATGTGTCTCAATGATATCTACAACATATTAAAATTTCATCAAAATCGGTTAAACCGATCAAAAGATATAAATTATTTTCAAAATTTTTATTTTTATTTTTTATACCAAAATGGTTCAATATTAAGGGCTAATATTTGACTAAATTGTAAGTGACACTGATAGCAATCAAAGGAAAAAAAATGAGCATGATCCGTGTGGGGGCACATTGATCCTTCTTATCCGACTACGGCCTTTACCTAATAAGAAGCATATTAATGTGATTACTGGTTGTGTTCCTTTTTATAACATACCAATTTTAGCTTAATCCTTTAATATTTCAAGATAAATTTTATTCGATTTCCCTTCATTTAAATCGCTATTTTTACAGATATGACATTACGATATCAAATTGATTTTCAAGGCATATATTAATCACATTTCAAGACTGGTTTCAGTCGAGTTTCTCAGTAGAAATGTGACTATAAATACAAGTTTAAGTGGAAAATGAATGGTTGCTTCCTCGCCTCGTATTCATAAGGTTAAATGAGTATGGTGCAAGTTCTTCGTGTAAAAATGTTAACAATCAGAGAATACTCGCGTGTACATTGAGACACGTTTGTTTAATTAACGACACGTACAATCGATTGCATTAACGATATCCGGTGTATTCCCGCTTACAAGAATACTTTGTGACACGTGACTCACTAACTTCTTACGTTTATTACGAGTATGAAACATGGCAGTATCAAACCATACAATAAAATAAATTAAAAATAATATATAAAATATTTCTTTTTTAATATAAAAATATCGTTGTAAAATATTAAAAGTTGCTTTTTAAATTATATTATTTTGTTTTTACGCGTTAAGGTGATCCTAAAGCCGTGATCTTAGCCGGTTTTTTTCAGTTTTTTTCTTAGCACTAATCTTTTAATTGGCTTTATAGAAATGCAAAATTCTTGTCTAGAATTAAAATACGCATCAAAATCTAGGTCATGGTGGTCGAATTTATATGTGGTGGTCGTCACGTATAACAAAAAATATTAATTTTTTTTCGTTTTCGATATAAATTCGACCACCATGACCTAGATTTTGATGCGTACTTTAATTCTAGACAAGAATTTTGCATTTCCATAAAGCCAATTAAAAGATTAGTGCTAAGAAAAAAACCGAAAAAAACCGGCTAGGATCACGGCTTTAGGATCACCTTAAACAGCACAAATTATAAAAATATAAAAATTCAGATTTAAAACGAAATTATGTATCTTGTTCGAGATCACACTCTCGCGGGAACTTCTGCATATTTGAGAAACCAGAATATATCCCTCCATGTAAATTACAACTGCAACGTAATATGTTTCGCTTCTCTATTAGTAATTAGCTACGAAAATGGATCGAAGAAAGAAAAGCAGCCCCAAAGCAAACGAAACAAAACATCGATGCGATTTTCTCTCACGAATAAACTACGGTTTTTATTTTCGCGGCATCAACGAAACAAAATCAATCTATACTATCTATATAATACTAAGGCCACCAAAAATTAGTGCAAGACATAAAATGAATATCCAAGTAAGCGGATAATCTAAGCGAATTAAGGACACAAGAAGAGTAAAGAAGCCGCATAAGATATCCATTGAAAATCTCCAGACGCTCGCATAGTGGCGGCATTATACCGTAGCTTGGGCTGAGATTTCTTCTTACTTGTTACGCACTCGATTGTGTAACGGTCCATATACAATCATAAGCCAGACTGCCGGCGTGCCGTGGAAAATATCACGGAGATTTTTATACACCTGCGAAAGAATAAGATGCCTTCTTCTGCTCGCTATTAGAATTAAAAGAGAATTTACGTGCGTCATGTTATTGAGACATCTATCAAATTGGTATACTTTGCAACATTAAAAGAATGTATTACTTATTTAAAATTTGCACCAAACTTTTTATTTTTTAAATTTTCTTTTCGTAATATTATAATAGCCACAAAGAAATAAGTCACTACTAATAAGATAATCTGGTTTTCTCGCCAGATAATTTTATGCTTTCATAATAGCATTTATAGCAAGAAAAAGCCTTTATCGCCGTTATGGTAAATAATAAAGTTTGAAGGCTTGACTTTCTCTTACATTATTTCACGACGTCTGTTTTTTTTTTTTTTTGCTTTAGACGTTGCAAGTCTTTATTACAAATTTGCTTTAAGAGAACATTAATAAAATAAATTATTTTCTCTACAGCATATGGGCAGAACGATGATTTAAAAAAGGGCAGCGACATATGCCCACGAATCCCTAGACTAAATTGAAACTGTTACCGCGACTTCCATTTTCGCCGATGGTGATAATTGCGGTACAAATCCGTGTTGCGTTGTGCGCAGGTGAGACGGGTCCGATTGAAGAAACTGACCGTTCCCCTGCAAATTACACGTTTCGACGCATCTCGTGCGGTTTCAAAGCTTCAGGAATACATTTTGTTACGTGACTCTGTTACTTTGTGGCGTGACGACAACTGACTTCGTGCTGCCGGTCGTTCGAGGGGAAAAAAGATACCAAGACGACACTAAAGCTATTTTCGTAGAATTCTGTAAGTGCCATACAACGCGGCGCCTCGTCCGATTCTTGCCACAGCTTTTGTGCCCAATTCCTAAGCAATGATCACCGCATCCTTTGAAAGCGCCCTATGATTTACTGCGTGCAAAACGCTGCAAAAATGACGCTAATTTTATGAAAACGCAGAGGAAACCCATTGCTCTCGCAGAGCAGACTTTTAACGATTGAAAAGGGAATTGTACGAACGCTAAAATCGAATTACAAAACAAAACTCAATACATCGATCTAATAGAACATAAATAGATAAATTAATATATAAATAAAACTAATAGAACTAATAGAGAAATTTTTCTGTATGTGCAATTATAGAAGAGAAAGATATAAGAGAAAGAATAGAAGGCTATATATATTATCGAGTTTGTGCAATTTGTATTGGCAATAATTTATATATACTTTGTATTAACCATAATCCATAAACTCACGTAAGCCTTTAGTCTATTGATTATAATTATAACTTCATTTAATTTAAATATTCTGGTTTGAGAAAGGTCTGTTCTAGGTACTAAACCAAAAATTTTCTTATTCAGAAGAAGTGTGGCTATCGCCTAAACTAGAATAAACATTATACGTTTATTAGTTTTTTCTTTTAATAAAATACTAACAAAATTTTGAGAAAAAACTAATATTTTTAATAAAAAGGCCACCATATTTTGTGCAGAATAGAAATATTGGTTTAGTTCTAGAGACGTTATATAATGTGTATATAATATTATACATATATAACATAACAATTATATCCAACCTCATATATTTGCTTTATTTATTAAATTTACTACCTAAATTCTTTCATCTTACTACTGGATTCCATTATTTAATCGATTTTTTCGTAAGAGAAAAATTTATTGATTATTAAATCTATTGATTATTAAAATATTGACACACACAATACATACAGTAGAAAATGTTTACCATGCATAATTATTACATTATTGAAATACAAAAGCCATATTTTTTGCATTTTTCGAATTAATAAAGATCTCAAATAAAGATCAATATTTTAATTGCAGCACGCGATACTTTTTCGAATTGGATCTCTTATTTTAATTTAAATTATAAAGTCTTTTCTTTTCACTTTCTTTATATCTTTTAACTCCTCTAACCTTCTGATTAAGTTTAACACAGATTGTACTATTATCGGGTCTCGATGCGCTCGCTCTATTGAAATGGAGACGTCAGTCATAGGTCGCCATATATAGTGACGTACATAGTAGGTACTTACTTGTATTCAAGTACTCTACATTACCTAGCGGAACAGGTGAATTCGCGAGGTCGAGTCTCTCTGACGTCGGCATGAATCTCTATGCTGGACTATGCTGGAATCGACCGAGAAGTAGGTCGTACATTCTGCTCCCTCTATTATTGTGGCTA
Organism: Temnothorax longispinosus; assembly: GCF_030848805.1. NCBI lineage: Eukaryota > Metazoa > Arthropoda > Insecta > Hymenoptera > Formicidae > Temnothorax > Temnothorax longispinosus. The sequence goes on along the minus strand of NC_092367.1, from coordinate 12,598,819 downwards.
CCTGCGTCACATGGCCCAGTTTCCATCGCTTGTCTTTATCGTCGTCGCCTCGAATGAACGTAGGGGGAGGGGGGGCTCTCTTTTTACGGGCACTCCATCTCGCCGGGGGGTGAAAAGAACGCCGCGCTGCTTCTTCACCCCTTCTTATAGTGGGAGAAACCGATGAGAGAAAAAAAGCTCCTCTCGACCATGCACCACGTCGTCATCGAGATACGCGCGATGGCACGCGCACGTTTTAACCGCGGGAAAACGAGGTCGCATCCGCTTGTTTCGCTCGACACTTTTGCAATAATAAATATTTACCCTGAGAAAACACTCGGGTCAATGTTTTTGATTAACTATCGAGCCATAAGTTTCAATAAATTTTATACGTGCACATAAAATAATAGACATAATTATTGGAGAGAAATTCATTTTTGCTTCATTAATCGCTCAGACATCATACAAATTAATAGATGCAGACGGCGTGCGCCTACTTAACTATTTATGTTATGCTATCTTTTTACCATGCGCCATGTACCTTCTTTGGCCTAGTGTGCCTTCGATATTGCTCAAAGGTACAAAAGGTACTGGCGCTAAAAGCTATAATCAATTAAATTAAATTAAAAAATTCCTTTTTATCCAGTCACGCGCGCATGCGACTAATCCTTTGGCGATAATAGGGCTATGTCAATATCGCCGGTTCATATACATATATATCATTACATATCTCACGTAGGATACATATGCTCTGTATATCTATGCCCGTGGCAGCTGACAGTAACAAATCTTCGCTGAATTAACTGAATTACAGGAGTGTTAACAAGCGGATTGAATCAAGCTTCTTGACATTTATCTAGGAAACACGTGAAAGCTGCTATTCAAATAAGCCCGTGGAAGCAACAGATCTGCTGTTATCATCAATATTCGAAGCAGCTTATGGCATCGCTATTACTATAATCTCACGGGTGAATTTCTTCATACATTTCTTCCACTTTAGTTTCTCCCTGTGTTAAGAAAACAAGATACAATCGTGATATTTATTTCTTATTCTTTCTACGAAATGATTACGTTCCAAGATGTGTCAATGGCCAACAACGAAGATGGAGCGGCGCCAAAAACCGCGGATGCAATCCTAGGAGAACCGCGAGTGAATGACAAGTAAATCAAGTGTATATAATTGGAATTCAATTCGCACAGTGGCACAGATACACGGCATTAGGATTCTGCTAGCAAGCCCTCGCGTTTATACACACACGTGTATAAGAAGCAGACATATGCGTGCGCGAAGTTATCAAACTTCGACTCGCGGGAAAGTCATATTACACTCCCTTATATGTTTTTTAACTAAACTAATTTTTTTTAACCGAATACGTAACATTTACTTCGCCAGTAAATATAACCTAATTAACAGTAAAGACTTTTTACTCGACCTAACTGGCTATAATCGTCAAGATATTTCGACCATGGGTTTTGGCTTTTCTAAATTGATGTAATTTTGATACTTATATATACAGAGTGATATATAGTTAAGTACTAGAAAAGACTTTAAGGGGTGATTCCTCACACAAATCAAGACAAAAACTTCATATGGCCATATGCCTGAAATGGCTCAGTTTCAAAAATATAGGGTGTCAAAGTTGAAGAATTTTTCCTTCAACTTTGACACCCTGTAATTTTGAAAGTAAGCCGTTTCGGACATATGGTCATATGAAGTTTTTGTCTTGAATTTGTGTAAGAAATTCCCTTAAAATCTCTTAGAGTACTTAACTACCACCCTGTATAAGCATTCTATTTATCTTCATTAATTTAAAATGATGAAAAGGTCGTTTCAACAGAAGTTTGATTAAATAAACAGCTATACTTCTTATTGTTAATACTTCTTACGTTTTAAATATTGAGCAAGTTTTATAAGTGCGGAAATAAAATTCAATAGCACAAAGTCTATATACGGCCAACTTCGATCATTTATAACTGGAAAACTATTGTTACCTTGTTTTGTGTATCAGGATTTTTTACAACGATTAATCTTCGAAATACGTCGTGACTATTAGGAATTATATATCGCGAGTGTCTCAGAACGGAAAAATGAATCACACTGTTTCGACAGCGGAGAGTGTAGGTATGCGCTAACAAACGCGGTGAATGAATTCGCGAGTAAGTGTAAGAATGCGAGTGCCGTGATCGTAAATTACAATAAGCACCTGGTGTTACGAAGCATTTTTACAATATTCGCCTAGTGCGACGGTGTAGGTGCGGAAGTTACACGAAAGCGGCGCTACCAAGACGATTTCAGCTTAATTAGACGCATTAAGATCGCCCATTTCAGATATTCGCCTTGTTACACCTGACACCGTCTTCGATTGGTATCAGTAGTCCGCTTTCTTAGGCGCGCATTAGTTCTTTGTCTCGCGAAAAGTGTCCCACGTAAACATAAGTATGAACGTAACATTGTTATCGTAAATAATGATTGATTACGGAACATCATTTATTTACGTAAGATGCTACTGCACCGAAAAACAATAGTTATATAAGTAAATTATTCCAAATATGATGAGATAAACATGAATCGAATTTAAAATCAGTATTTGCCATAAAAATTTCTTTGTACTTATTCAAATTTAAAATTAAATAACGCTTCTGTAAAAACTTTAAATTGATTTTTTAATGACAAGTTATATTTAATTTATCAAATTAGCTTCGTTGACAATAAATATTTAAATCGAAAGACCGTTGCTTTAAAAGATACCAAATTCACGAATTCATTCATCATCATTTCCGATGCTTTATTAATCTCTTTAGCATTAATTGATTAGTTATAGAAATATGAGCAATTTCTCATATATTATTTCCACATTGCAATGTTGATCGCAATGTATATACCAGCATCAGGAACTTTTGAAGGATATCTCGTTAAATCTAATTGACTTCATTCTGACTTTTTCCTTGCCGTTCAACAATTAGAAATGCACCAAAATTTCACTACGAAATTGTCCTTAAGACAAGACAGAAAAGCGCGAGAAATCAACTCGATGCGAAGGGAAACGCCGCGTAAGCCCCCGGATCAGGGGATGTCGTCGCGCAGAGAGACGAGGGGATTGGAGTAGAACGGAAGGGGTAGAGAACCGCTAGAATCTAGAAGGTTAACAAAATCAATACTGAGATGGGTGGCACAGCACAGTGCGAGAGAGAGAGAGAGAGAGAGAGAGAGAGAGAGAGAGAGAGAGAGCTGGTGGTCGGGCCGCTCGCGCCGGGGGGGCTAGGTCGGCCACCGACCTTTATCCAGGCCAACTGCATCATCCCCATTCCCACACACGCACGTATCGCGCGGCTTCGGGGAAAGAGGTGGCGAAGGGAAGAGGTCGTCTATTTTCACGGCGGGCCGTTTTCGTCGGACAAAAACAATCCTGAGCGTACATAACCGGACGCTCCAGCATCAGAAACAGATCCGCATCCTGTAATCGGACTCGTAATAAAGCGTACTTGGAATCGAAAGCAAAAGTTATTCGCTTTGCAAAACAGTTATTCCATGAGAAATTGATATGGAGTTTGTGTAAAAGAACGCATAAAATTCGTTGATTTCGAGTCGAAGATTAACGACAACGTCCAAAAATATCTTACAAAGATTTCTTATCAGACATAATCAGATGAATGTGCAGAGTATGGAACCGAGATGGATTAGGATAATTTATAGGACTTTGCGACTCTACGTCAAGACAGATATAGTAATTTACGATATAAGCCTTCATATATCTAGTAATTACATTAAATATTTAGAAAAGTTAAATTATATTTTTAAAATCTTCATAAAATTTCCAAAATAATTGATTAAGCAACATTTAAATAAAAATATAATATTTCTCAAAACTAATTTAAATCACAAAAAATTAAGAGAGAAAAAAAATAGATATATATATATATATATGTGTATTACTTGATGTTGCTCTATTTTCTATTTTAAAAAATAATAGTTTATTAAAGAATAAAAAACGTTTGTAAAATACTTTAATATTTAACGTACGTTTCATCTGCTGACTATATTCTTTACGAAGAATAGAAATCGTTACATTTAATATGATTTTACGATGAGAAATAGCATTGAGTTTCACATTTCAGACCTCACGACGAATTTATCTCGAGTTTCTTTCACGTCAATGTGAATTTATCAAGCATCGTTTTTGACACGCGACAACTTTGACGCGTTGCCGCATTCGAAATATATACGATTACCGGTGAAAAAGTGGAGCTATTAATCATACCACTTACGTGATTGAAATACGCTTCGCAGGGTAAAATCGGGTCATGCCGAGATCGGATATTGCTCCATTATAATCGGCCAAATATCGACGACGACGAAGAATCAGAGAGTGACGAAATTTTAAAGAAAAAGCTCGAATAATCGTGCGCAAGTGTACGTTCCAAGAGAGCTACTGGTGTAATCTAGAGTACGATCGGCCGCGCCGTAAGGTTCGTACATCACAAATCCGAACGATTAGCCTAGTTACTACACGGAGGGAAAACGCCCGACGTAATGACGTATCTGCGTCGTGAATCTCGATATAGCGGGAACACGAACGTCGTTTTTGAGCTTTACAACTTGCTTATCATACCGCCAGGATGCTTACCATCACGCGAGCGTTTACGGGGAAAAAAGCCAATGACTGTCACGTCGAATCTCTGAATACGACAACTGCACTGTGGAAATGCGAAATGTCGCGTGTGCAATGCTCGATAGCGTGCGAAACGCGAATTTCATTTCTTTTTTTCAAGCTAAGGGCCAAAGCACATATGACAGTCGTAGTCGTGGACGTAAATAACGCACAAGCTTTAGCGTATCTTGATCTGTCAGGTCGGGGACTACGACCGTCGTATATCGCTACGCCATGTTATGTGCTTTGGTCCTAACGCACAAGCTTTGGCGTATCCTGATTTGTCAGGTCGAGGACTACAATCGTCATATATCGCTACGCCATGTTATGTGCTTTGGCCCTAACGCTACACATCGCATCGATTTTATTAATTAAAAATATTTTAAAAGAAAAAAATAATTGAAGACATTTTAAAAGAAAAAAATGTCTTGTGCTTTATGAAATAAATAATTTGTTGTTATTGTGTATCTACATTAAATTAGAATTTTTAATCAAAGAATCTAATTAAATTACACAGTTTATTTTTTATTGAAATTAGGCGAGAATAATTTACTTAACACAAATGAACAATTTTATTCTTAAATTATCGTGCGCTTTTACGTATTTCGTAATATTATATGTATATTGCAAAAATATGTCAGCTGTAATCATAATATTATTGTATTGCACATTAAATAACAATTAAATATCATAATTAGATATCATAATTACTGACAACGATTCCGAACGATCTACTTATTGTTAGATTAAAAAATTCCGACATATATATAGAGTAACTCCGGTATATACGCCGCAGCTAAGGGAAACTTAATTTATCGAGTACTATTTACTATGTTTAAGACAAATAAATTATACCAATAAAGACTTTATACTGTCTACTACTATAAAAAAAATAGAAATATAAGATATTCATTCTTTGTATTTAATAAAAAAAACTTTTAGAAACCCTTGCATTTTTGCCATAGATCCCATAGGGGTGGGATATATGACATTCATGAATGAAATATACGCCTTATAAAAAATTACAAATACTGTTTATAAATAAGGCAATAAAATGTCATAATAAGTTATAAAATATGTGTAAGAAGTTTATTATGATGTAAGAATGATAAACAAATTATAACACTGAAAATTAAAAAAAAAATAGAAGAACGATAGATACATTAAAGGTTATTGGTATATGATCCAAGAAAAAGAAAGAAAAAGAACGCATAGGAGATTTCGATTTTTACACAGAGCATCTGTAAAATTATGGCATAAATCCTGCATGCTAAAATGCTGTATATCCTAAACAGAAGGGATATACAAGATATCAAGCTGAACAAAAAATATAAGAGCTATGCACTTGTATTTTGCTGTATTCCATCCTTTACTATCCCTCTACACTTATGTATTATGAAATAACCATTAAACCTTTTACATTCCCTACAGTAATCATTTTACGTAGGTCATAATATATGATCGTGCTACTTACTACGGTGAGAAATCGATTCAACTCACGACGGTTTCGTTAATATTAACAGTAAAGAACTGAAATTACAACACAATACTAATATGGCATAAAAGCACATAACAGTGATTGCGAGCATGTATCTCTCTATTCCTTCTATTTTTTCTGCGGCGTAAATCCTCGCGCGGCGTAAATACCGGAGCTACCCTATATATATATATATATATATATATATCATACTATTATATAAAACCCGACTGTTTGTCTGTCCGTCCGTCCGTCCGTCCGTCCGTCCGTCTGTCCGCGAACTACTCATTCGTTAGTGGACCGAATTTTTACCAAAAGTATATGAAACAGGGGTAGAATTTTCCGGGGAGTGCCATGACGTGTATAGTTTTTTGTTACCGATTTTCTGGAAGCCGGTTTTTTTAATTTTTTCAATTTTTTCTGAAATAATTGACCGAATCTCAAATAATTACGTATGAAACAGGGGTGGAATTTTCCGGAGAGTGCTATAAAGTGTATAATTTTTCGTTACCGATTTTTTGGAAGCCGGTATTAGAAATTTTTCAAATTTTTCGGGAATTAATTGACCGAATCTGAAAGAATTGTATATGAAGTAGGGGTAGAATTTTACGGCGAGCGCCATAATGTGTACAGTTTTTGTTACCGATCTTTTTGGAAACCAAAAAAATAAAAGTCCCGGAACATACTTCCGGACCTACATATAATATATATATATACATATATGTACATATATCATTACTATTATATAAAACGCGACTGTTTGTCTGTCCGTCCGTCCGTCCGTCCGTGTGTCCGCGAACTACTCATTCGTTAGTGGACCGAATTTTTACCACGAGTACATGAAATAGGGGTAGAATTTCCCGGGGAGTGCCATAAAGTATATAGTTTTTCGTTACCGATTTTCTGGAAACCGATTTTTTTAATTTTTTTAATTTTTCTGTCTGATTCGCGAACTACTCATTCGTTAGTGGACCGAATTTTTACCCCGAGTACATGAAATAGGGGTAGAATTTCCCGTAGAGTGCCATAAAGTATATAATTTTTCATTATCAATTTTCTGGAAACCGGTTTTTCTAATTTTTCTAATTTTAAGTCTGTCTGTCTGTCTGACCGCGAGTAATCGCTCGCGGTCAATTTCTGGAAACCGATTTTTTTAATTATTTTAATTTTTCGGGAAATAATCGATCGAATTTTAAAGAATTGATATGAAAATATACATGCTCGATTGCTCAAGTGACGTCATTAATCGCTCGCGGTCAATCAGGATAAGTTGCTGCATTCACATATATATGTCATCTATCAAAGACAAATCGCAAGGAAAGAGGAGAAAGAAGAAAAAGAATATTCATAGATCATCATAGATATAAGAAAGAGAAAGAGAAAGGGAGAAAGAGAGAAGAGAGAGAGAGAGAAAGATAGGGAAAGAGAGAGAGAGAAGAGAGAGAGAGAGAGAAATGAAGAATTTGTCTTTTTTCAGATATTTAATCTTACACAAAAAAACGTTAAAACCTGCATAAACTTCAAATTGCCAAAACCGAATCATTGAAAATTACTAAAATAGAATATAATTCAGATGAGGAAAGAAGTAGAGGAGAAGATTTATTATTGACATTAAATGCAGAGCAAAAGCACGTGTACGAATTAGTAATGCGAGCAATTGAAAATGAGAATGAAGTCAAAAGATTATTTTTTATAGACGGATTTGCTGGAAGTGGAAAAACATACCTGTTTAATACATTACTAAGTGTAATCAGAGGAAGAAACGAGGTGGTTTTACCATGTGCGTCAACAGGCATAGCAGCAACACTTCTAAAGGGAGGAAGAACATATCACAGTTTGTTCAAGCTAACAATACCAATAGATGAGAGAACGAAATCAAATATCAGAGGAAACACGCAGGAAGCAAGACAATTAATTTCTGCGAAACTAATAATATGGGATGAAGTGAGCATGACTGTAGGACAAGCTCTAACAGCAGTCGATAAATTATTAAGAGATCTGATGAGGAATAAAAAACCATTTGGAGGAAAAGTAATTCTTTTTGCAGGAGACTTTAGACAGAATTTACCCGTAGTGGTTCATGCAAACAGAATAGCCATAATTGAGTCGACTGTAAAACAAAACCAAATATGGAAAAAAGTAATTAAAATTAAGCTCAAGAAAAATATGAGAACAGGAGAGGAAAGAGAATTTGCAAATTGGCTAATGGAGTTAGGAGAAGGAAAATTGACGAATACAGATGGATTACAACAAGATACAATAGAAATTCCACATGAATTTTTATGTACAGGATCACTAATTACAGAGATTTTTGGAGAAAAAATAACTATGGAAGAAATAATGGAGAATCCAGATAGAGCAATCCTCTGTCCAAAAAATGAGGACACGTTTAAAATTAACGACAAGATTTTAAGTTTAATGGAAGGAGAAGAAAAGGAATATCTATCCATTGACTCTATTGAAAGTGAAGAAGAACAGGAACATTTAAATTTTCCAACGGAGTTTTTAAATAGTGTGACACCAAGTGGAATGCCAGTTCATCGATTAAAATTAAAAGTGAGTGCCATAATAATACTTTTAAGGAATATCAATTCAAAGAAAGGATTATGCAATGGAACAAGATTGATTGTAAAAGAACTGAAACCAAACCTGATTCATGCGGAAGTTATGACAGGACCAGCAAAAGGAAAAATTGTCTTATTACCAAGAATCGATTTCATACCAAGTGATATTGAATTACCATTTAAGCTTAAAAGGCGACAGTTTCCAATACGTGTCGCATTTGCAATGACAATAAATAAATCCCAAGGACAAACATTAAAAAAGGTAGGGATATATCTACGAAATACAGTATTTGCACATGGACAACTCTATGTAGCATTTTCTAGAGCAACAAAAAAAGAAAATGTAAAAATAAAAATAGAAGAAACCAACAAACAAGGACATTTAATTAAGGGAAAAAATACATCTTATATCAAAAATGTGGTATATCGAGAAATTTTATAAAGTATAGAGAAAATTGCGGATTACATAGTCAACAAAAGTAAAAGTAATAAAACTGTGACTTATACCAAGGGTGGGGGCCGGGGGAGGTTTTTAGCCGGTGCAAGTCCGGCATAACCCTAGGGACCGGCCCTAGGGTATGCATTAGGCATTTTCCTCCTCCAACGAAAAAAAAAAAAAAAAAAAAGGCCCGATATCTCAAAATTTACGAATATTAAAAATTAATGTTGAAAAATTAAAACTTTTTAAAAATAAAAAGAATGTATTTAAATTACAAATTATTATTAAAGTGAGAATAAAAAAAAGCATATATAATTAATATACAGATAGATCTATTTGAGGCCCGCGCGAAGCGCGGGCCGAAAATATAAGAGCTTTGAGGCCCGCGCGAAGCGCGGGCCGAAAAGCTAGTATATATAATATTAGCATAAATTAAACAAATATCTGATATAATCTACAAGCACATCTACTTATCTCACAATTTGGATCAGCTTACAACGCGGGACGATACAAGCTTTGATCGAGCCGATAATTTCGTAGCCCGCGCTACTTCTAGATGCAATCTATTTTGCGGATCGTGCAAGTATTCGTGACGCCGAAATCGCCCATAGATTGACGCACCTGTCACGCATAAATATTCGCGGATAAACCAAAGTTCTCGCGTTCTCCTCTTCGCGGAAGAAGAGAACGAGAAGTTGGCGCGTCCCGCGATCGTGAGTTCCGGTAAGCGTCATTTCATCCGCGACAATTTAAGGAACACGTCCTCTTCGAGAGTACCAAATTGGAATGTGGCGCACGAAAGCTTAAAATCGTACATGTCGTTTCCCATTACGTGCAAGTTTATTTATAGCTTTCTGAACTTTATCTATTAATTCTCTCGAGTTAAATTCTCTATGGCTCATTATCATGAAAATTGCATAAGTCAAGTCTCAAAATAGTAATACTAATAATAATACGATCGATTATATTACAAGCTAGAATTAAGTAAATATTATAAATCGTATCGACCACGGCGACATCCTGCTGCATAAAATTTTCTCATGCAAGTATCATATATACGGACAGACACATCAGTCGTAAAAGATTACGAGATTCTAATTCTCATTAGAGCGAACCGCCTGTCAAAGTAATGCGAATAATTGATTTCTGATTTCAACATGAGTCTTCTGATATATCTATGATAATTTCAAGTTCTGCCTACTCACGCCTACGGATTTACTCAATATTACACGAACATATCAAATTTTTCACGACGCGGCACCGACTTGCAACCGAGATGCATCTTGCGCCGACTCTTGTCTACGAAAGTGGAAGTGCGAGCGGAGAAACTTGATATTCAAGATCGCAATTAATTCCTGCCGTACGTGTGTGTGCAAGATTTATAACATGTTATTATCTCGTGAGAGCCGTAGGATGTAGGAAACTCAATGTGCAACGACGCGCGATTCATCTCTCGACATATTATCGTCAAACCAGATTAATTTTTCTGCAATTTTTCTGAACCTTTTGAATAATAATTAGGTTACTGTTTGTGATTATTCACATAATCAAAGATATTTATTTAATTTGTCTCGAAAGTTCTCTGTTCATATCGGTGACGTAAAATATAATTAATAAAAACTACTTCTCTAATAATTGCTATAGAGGAAGTTCGGGTAATTTTAACCATGCGGGCAAGTTAAATCATCACAATATCTAGATTATTAAGTAATTTAGCGAACAATAGTGGAATTACTATAGCTGCTGGCCCCCTAATCTAACGTACAAAGCGGCGGCGTGGCACAACGTCCCACAAAGTAACAAATTAAAACTCAAAATTTGGTGTGTACCGCTTACAGCGTAAGGTTAGTATATCAACTTTTATTTTGCAGTCAATCTATTTCACAAATTCTTAGTCGCTTTTTGTTTCATGTAAAACTAAGATAGAACTTTAGTGTAGTCTATTTAGCAAGTGTCATATGGTGTACATTTCTATTGTGTACGATAAGAAGATAAAAATAGCGATATCTTATAATTTTGAGATAGTTTGTATATAATACTTTTTATAAGTACTGCATTTTATATTTTATTGTGTGTTTCCTTCTTTCAGGAGTAATAATATTATGATGAGTATACCTTATAAGTATATATTATTATAAGTAAAAGTTTTAAACATGTTACATATATTTGTATGACATTAATTGTTAGTAAAAGAGCATAAAAATAGAGTTTGTAATAAATTTGAATATAATAAATATGTAATATAATAATTATTATAATTTCATTATTAATATGCCTTAAAATGCGATAAAAACTATTTTTTGTAAGATTAATAAAGTGGTTCACTTTGCCCGACGTGATTCAAATTACCCTATAAAAGTCTACCTTCGAAAATTTTGCTATAACATTAAACTCACTATAAATAAACGGAATTTGTTAAAAACACGTTTTAACAAACATTACAAATCAACCAAAACAAAGTTTAACTATCTTTAATTGTTTCCAAGTTATCTTGAAAGACTTAGGATAGTTTCAAGGATAATTTCGATTACCCGAACTTTCTCTATAGGATTATTGGGTAATCTGTCGAAATACAAGATAGCAAAAATGAATGTCATAGAATACTATTTTTACTGAAATTATGAGATAGACATTAAAAGAGACACGTCGAATTGACGCGATTAATTAAATCGTCCCAATTAACGTACTCAGCGCTGACAAGAAAAACTGGCGTCGGACGGAAATAAAATGAAAGATATTAGCATTTCTCCTCGTCCGAATTAGCATGTCGCACGTAGCTAGACCGCGATTTAGGCCAATGGGCAATGACGATGGCGGCAGTCGTCCTTGCCAAGTAATGTCGTCCTGACGACGATCGAATCGGCGTTTACGCGACCCGCTTTTTTCCAGGAGATAGAACGAGATGCTAAATATACTGAATTTACTCTCTCTTTTCCTCTCTTTCTTTTTCTCCCCATCTTCTCTCTAAAATATCGGAAATATTCACAGATATCGATTCACGTAATTTCGGTACGAGAGACACATTTAGATTGGAACCTTAACCACTCTGAAGCGAGACCTATTGGGACGGCGAAACATTACGCTCAATCGCGGCGCAGCCGCGAATTAAATTAAGCATAATTTAAATTCAGGATATCGGGCTTCCCGAATGTCACAAAAAGTCACCGTGCGCGTCCGCGGAGATTTACGAGCGGGAATGAAAATCCGCTGTATTCGAAGAACCCGCCGCCAGATATTTGCGGCGAATTTAGGGGGTCTCGTTTAAAGTCGGACAACCGACAGCGGACAAATCATTTTAACGAGCGTTTTATTCAAATTCGCCGAGTTTTTTTCACGATCCGAGATACCGATCGAATCGCCTTCGTTGTCCAGGTTTGTCCCATATCAAGCGAATGTCAAAACACGTTCGAGATACAGGGTGTCCCGATTCCCCGATTTCTCCATTCATAGTTTTCCTGAACATTTTAAAGTCAATTTGTATGAAACGCAAATTTTATTTGGAATCGTTATCTTTTCACTGCTTCTCAACATTTAGATTTAAATATCTTTATTAAATCTTTAGTCAAATTATGATTTTAAATCCGTTTTAAATATATAAATAATATACCTAAAATTTGTTACATAAATTACGTTTGTATAATTCTTATAATCAGTCAAAGCGAGAACACTTAAATGTTCGAAACACTACGTGATCTATAAAGAATTAGTCATATATGTCGTTATATATATACTTGCAATTAGAATAATATTCATATAGTCATTCTTTGATGAATAAGAATTTCTTATTTACACATGTGTGCGTATGTACACGTGTGTAAATAAAAAGTTCTTATTCATCAAGAAAAGACTATGAATACCGCCCACAGAGTCGATTCGCTCCGCTCGTTCTGTTACTTTTAGGAGATCGAGTCTAGTATACCGAAGACCATTTATCTTCATCCACGCTGTCATTTCTTTTCATTTGTTTCATTATCGTGGTACGGCAGCCTCGATCGAGACCTGCTCTATTAGCGATATGACGTCGCGTGCACATGCAAAGCCCTTATCATATGACAGTGCCGAGTGCATTGAACCTACGTAAAAATTCCGCATAGAAAGACAGTCCAAGCTCGAGTTCTCAATTTAATCCTTTCGTTCGACTATAATACTTCGACTATAGTTCAACTACTGAAACGATATCTAAAAATATCAGAAAAAATCACGTGTCCTACATAAAATATTTTGTATTTCGATATGGCAATTTTGATGATAATTTTTCGAACAATTTAAAAGATTAATTAGGGGAGCACAATTTCTTAAAACTGTTTAATTTAGTATTATGTAGGTATATTTATCAATTAAAAAATTTTGTTACTTTTTAGTCTTTAAATATTCAATGCTTTGGATTTTCGGGCGCCAATGAATTTTGAAATTGTTCCTTTGTTACATTCTTCATATTCTTATCAAAAATTCGCTATTTGTCCAAAGATAAATTCTGCTTTTCTTGTTAATGAATACGATCTGTTGAAACTATACCCAGAGGAGATGAGTGATTTGTGATTACCGGTTAGCCCTGAAGAGTAACAAATCTCGGCCGAGGTCGTATGTCATATACACAGGGTGGCATAATGAAAGCATCGACTCACCTGCCTGTGAAGTGCTATGACCAGCTATGATAAAAGGATAACGAGCCTCTGACGAGGCTGAATAGCCGCAGCCGCGGTCGTAGCAAACGCTAGCCTTCGATTCGCCACACTAATGCTTTCAATTTACCCGATAATGCTCGTGACGCATTTCCAGCGTGAAGAAACGAAATTGCTCAGATATAACGAGATAGGCGAGCAGAGCAGCGCGCCTGAACGTTTAATAGCCCGCAATTAACTTTCTGTTTGGTAAAGGCGAATTGGCTTACTTTGTGACCGTAATTATTAACGTAATGCAACTGTAACGGTTACGACAGCCTAATAATCACGCGAGTATTAACCTTCAGATCACTATCTACTTGGTGACACCCACCATTGCATTGCAAAATTTAAAGAAACACATTTTTTTAATATATGTTTACCTAAGATAATATATCATACTAACGGGGATATTGATTGCGTTTCAGCAAGATAAATTTTTTCATGTAGGTAATGATATAAGAAACCAAACGCTCTCGATTATACTTGATTACAGTCGAGACACGATATTCATTTTTTTTAAAGAGAAAAGATTAATTCTTAATACGTTTGAAAAGATTTGAATAATGCAAGTCGCGAAGTACCTCTTGAAAGTTAAGACAGAATTGCCGTATCGTTTATGTGTTAGTAAAATTGTACATACAGTATAATAATTAAGCCATCCACGTACAACGGGAACAGGCCATTAATTGAATACAACATCGCATATAACGTAAATGCAGTGACGCGTGTATTCGTCAATGAAAGGTACGCATATGCACTGTCAATTCTTGCTACGGATTTAATTAAGGCTTGCCTATCACTGTTATTTGCAGTCGCTGTACGAAAGGCGAAGGCTCAAACAGATTGCTTCCATGTCGGTCCAGAATTTAATTTACAATGCGCCCATTTTAAAACTCATGTATTACATAAATAAAAATAATTTTTAGATAATTAAGTTGTTAGGTTACTAAAATATTCCTTACTCTATCATATGCCGATATATAATGAGAAAATTATTTGACATTTTAAATTTACATAGGTGTATAAGTGGACTATATATACAATATGTATAAATTTAAAACGTCAAATGATTTTCTTATAATATCGATATCTAATGAATAAGGAATATTTTAGTAATTTAACAACTTAATGATCTAAAAATTATTTTCTCTCTAAATATAGATTTATCACAAACAACTATGTAAACAATTATACAGAAAATCTGTCGTTCAGGCATTGCGATTGTGAGCGATTTCCACCGTTTGTCCCGATTTTTGGCAAGGCTCAGTTTACCTCGACAGAGAATATCAAACGTATTATTCTACCCTGATAGAACAACGAGCAGCGAAAAGATGAGTATCGCAAATACATACCTGGAAGAAAAGAGAGAAACGGTGCCGCAATGACGAAACGAGGAGGAGAAAACTCAAACTCCTCACCACGTCGCTGCTGATCGGAAACGAGGGTGGTACGCGTCGCCTGCAATTAAAAAAGACGACGCTCTTAGGGAAGATCTCGCTGAGCGCAAAATCGCGCCGCCCTCAGCGGCGATATTATTCCCCGCACTCGCGGCATTTCTACGCCCTACGTTCACGCTCGTTAAGCCACGTTTATGTACGCTGGAAGTGAAGTCGAATGCCAGGGCATTCTACACGCCGACACGCGCGTATAGACACACATGCAGCCGATAAAATGCCGCCCATTCGGCGGCACGCGGAATATAGAGAATGAATTTGCAGTATATTCAGACGCGCGTGGTAGAACGAGATAGAAATGGAAACTAGACACCTCTCTCTCTCCTCCCTCCCGCAAAGCGCAATTATTATTTTAAGATTATGAGATTGTGGTTTCTTTTCCAATCAAATAAGTTACTGCATTTTTGGCTCTGTCTTTTCGACATGTTATTATTGCTAAAGTTAACTGATTATTTTCAACAACAATATGTAGCCTAATCAACGTTTATTAAATGTTAAATTACTTTTTTATAAACTGTGTACCGAAATAATTTATAAATAACCATAATATGCCAGAATTGGCAATATATTACAGCAATAATAACGCTCTTTAGACTAAAATAGATCAATTATCTATTCTGTATTATCTATTACTGTAAATTCTAATATTAATTTTATTTTACAAGAAAATATTATTTTTTGGTAAAGAAGTCTAGTTCTTCTTCTTTAAAATATTTGTTAAGGGAGGAGTCTACTTTAGCCGGGTGAAAAATGATGATTTTTTGGGAATTTTTTTCAAGGAAACTATAAGTAATATTGGATTAATTTTTTTTTGTAATATGGAAAGGCATTCTTAAAGAAAAAAAAATATTTTTTTTTCAGTTGCATTAATTTTTATTATATTGACGGACAATTTTGAAGCGCAATGTTGGTAGCGCAACGGTTAGCTGCGTACAATGTAGCAACGAGCTGAGTTATCTGAAAGCAAAAAATCAAAATTTTCTTTAAAGCTTAATCAATTACGCAGGGATTGAACCTATTTGCAAATAAAAATATGAAAAATTGAAGAAGTTACAGCAATCGTAAGAAAAGTGACATTTTTTTTATCAAAAAATCGATCTTTTGTTGTTGATAAAAATGTTATAAATAAACAATAAAATGTAAACGTAGGTTCAATCCCTGGAGAAAATTGTAAGGAATCGAATCATGCTTGGCGAAAGTTATTTGAGTGATTACTTTTTGAGTTATCTTGTACGCAAAGTTGGAAAAAGTGGTTCTGAGAAAAACGCGTTTAAAGTTTATTTTTTTGCTCTCAGCCAAAAAAGCATGTAAAAATGCATGCAAATTTCAGTATAAAGGTTTTTGAGGTCGCTGAATCCGAATCTGATATCAGATTTTTAAAATTCAAAATGGCGGATTTAAAATGGCGGGTCAAAAGAGTCGTACTTGAATATAGAAATGAAGTTCTTGATGTTTTCACGATACTTACAATGAAATAATGTTCAATCCGCTATTCCGGGCCCATACAATATGCCTTCCTCTTCTTCGTATAACTCCTGTTGGGCAGTTTTCTGCATTCTGTTGGCTGTTTGAGCTTCTTTCGTGTTCTCTCAAGTACGAATTTCTGCTCTCTGCAGTCGTTTGTCATTCTGTGAATCGACGAATCTCTTGGTCTGTTGTCCGATCACAATGCGCATTGTTTCCATTATTTTTAAAATAGGGCAGTACCCTTCATTGAAGATCGCAGTAGCAAAATATGCAGAAATTTTAATTGTTTTGGCGCCGCAGTGAAGATGTTTTGGCGCCAGACGCCACAGACTTGCATTGAAACTTTTGTTTGAATTCTGCGTATATCCGCCTAAGCATCTTTCCAATAGATCATCCTTGGACAAATCTTGATAAATCGGCAACAATTGCTTTGGAACATCCTTGTGAAAAGCAGGTGGGTGTTCAAATTCATCTAGTTTCCCAGTCGCTTCTGCTATTCGCCATTTGTACCAACTTTCACACCCCGTTGGACAGTATTCGTGTTGTGGTTTTTCATCGGTTGAGCATAAGTGATAATAAGTAGCCATGATGGCCTTTTTCATCTCTTCAACCGAATCCGGATGTCCTCTTTTTGCTAATCTCCGTAATATTTTGTCAATTTTTTTATTAGTGTGTCCGTCAGCTTTTCTTTTCCTCCGAGCTTCGCCGCTTTCTTTATATTTCTCAAGCAAGTGCCCATTTTTTATTCTACGTGCCCAACACATTCATGTTTCTTTAATGTTATATCCTCGCCGTAGGGTTGTAAATCCATAAGGGCTTTAAAAGTTTTAGAGTCGCCATCGCTGATATAATTGCAGTATCTCACGCCAAACTGTTCTTCAAATCTGGAAAACATCTTATATTTCATTGAATCCACTTCCATTTTTCCGGAAGATCCAGAATATGTTGATGGAGCACGTTTCTTTGTGATCTTCAAACCACTCGGAATATTCTACAGTGCCCTTTTTGTTCTTCCAAAAAATACAAGATTGGCAATGGCTGCTTTTTACGACGAGATCAATTATCTTTCCAGTGTTTTGTCCTATGAGCGTTGTTACACCAAATAAAGATGAAAAACCACGCTTTTTCCATGTTCCATCGCCGAAAACGATCAAATTTTGCGATGGCTTTCTTTTTTGCATGTTTACTTCCATTTCTTCTTTGACGGCTTTATGGCACAATGTATGGAAGACACCTTTGGATGCAGTATAAATGTTTTCTACAGCGGCATAATATACTTCACGATGGAAATTTTGGCACATATCCATGAGACCACAGAACAAATTTATGCCTTCTTTGCAGACTCCCAACAATCTCATGACAAATATTATTCTTCTATTAATTTCGAAGGCACTGTTAATAAAAGGGCCTGAATCGATCTTCCGAACACCACATGAGCAAGTAACAGCTATTTTGAATCCTAATCCGCGACTTCCCGTTTCACCAAAAGTTACATTTTTCTTGCAATCTTTACAAATTAGCATTTGAGTCAAAGCACTAAAAACAGTGAAAAATTCAATAATGCGATAGCCGTGAGTTTGACTTATAATAATGTCATCATCCGCAGTCTTCAATTTTTTAGCCGCATTACTCGTTGATGCAGTTTCCGTTTCGGCAGTAAACTGATTTCCTTGAAACGATCTTTTTCGTGGTCTTGATTGACGAAAACCGTTCTTTTTACTTTTGCGAGACATGATTTTACTTTTATGTCCGTACAAGCCGAAATTTCGAAGCAGACTGACGGTTACTGGCGACACTATTGGTAACAAAACCAGTTTTGCACACACACACACACACACACACACACACACACACACACACACACACACACACACACACACACACACACACACACACACACACACACACACACCACCCACCCCCCCCCCCACCCACCCACCACACCCACCCACCCACACACACACACACACAAATACTAACCCGTAAATATAAACACTATAGGGTCAAATAAAATAGTTGAAGGTCTAGCAGGTATATAGGATTCTTTTGTTCCCGCAATAATAGAACCGAGAACGCTGCGAAGCCAGTATAGCGTACTTCTGCTGTATCGATCCTCCGCGCGCCTCACTAAAAAGAGCTGTAGTTTCGTCAATTTTACGAGTTTGACGATAATACTTTGGGAATATATTCTTGAAACCTTATACTAATTATATTATTTATGCAAAAAAAATCGATTTTTTTGACCCATCAAAGTAGACTCCCCCCTTAAGTTCTAATCAATCTATGTTTCAAAATATCATAAAATACAAATTTTTTATATTTGTTCTAATTTTTACTTATAAATATTCCTTAATAACTAAGAAAAATAAAAGAGTGGGCATATATGTAATACATACCTATAGTAAGCAGAGCTAGTTAAGTGGTTGGAACAATTTCTATCGACTAAACGCTTCTAATCTTCATAAAGTTCTCTCTTTACGACGTCTGCAAGAAGATATAATAAGATCGCGATTGCGTATATTCAGGTCAATTAGAGCTAATTCCCTCCCGTCGCGTAATTAATTTTGCAGCCGATCGAAAAACGGCGCCTCTCACTAGATAAATAACACAGAGTCGTTTTTCTGGATCGTCCATACTTCTATAACTAGCATATTTATGAAGAATTTTCAATCGAAACAATAATACCTATATTATCCGTCTTGTAATATTTAAAAAATGTAATAGTTCAAATCTGACTGAAATGTTACACAATGGCATACAATTCGAAATGGGTAAATTTTGTTTTTGTCGACACGTTGCGTCAAATTAAAATTAAGAACCTAGATAATTAAAACTACGACCGCGTACATTTTCTCGATAAATGTGATATTATAATGTAACAGCAATGCTAATACCTTTCAATAACATATATATGTAACAGGAAAAGTTTGCAATGACTATGCCAGTGTCCATTACTTAGTTTCCCAATATTGCACTCGATAACGGATGTTTAATCACTGACACAATGGCTAACGCGTTCTGCGATGTTAAGATCGATTGATGCGAGAGTCACTGAATATTTTAAAACTTTGTAACAGAATATAATAGAGTATACTCATTACGAACTTATAATAATATGCAACTGCGAGCGCACAACCTGTGCATTCTAATGGCATCTGCTGTTGGAAATAAGTGGAAATTGTTCTCGTGGGCACACGAGTGCCTGTATTAGAGATATAAAGATAGAGAGAAAGAGAACGAGAGCTAAAGAGAAAGATATATAATATACGGCCGGTTTCGTCACACGCATCCGCGACAGCGCTTAATTGTTTATGACAAGGCTCTTGCTTCGGCATTCTGTCAATCATTTTCACGTGCGTGTGCATACGTTCACTACACGCGGATGTATTGCGTTCGCTCGACGTGGGAATGATTAAATGCATTGTCATTGTAGCAATTACAATAAGAATATATAATATCAAATACATATTTTCCTTTCAATATATATATATTAAAAGGAAAATATGTATTTGAAAAATACGTATTTGAAAAATATGTATTTGAAAAAATATATATATATTTTTTCATATTTTTTTGTAGAAAAACTCCCTCCCTTCCTCTAACTTTTCCTCCCTCCCTGTCTATGTTATACAAGAGCTGCGTTCCACTTATAGCTCACAACCACGGTCGTGAATACAGGTCTGGAAACTCTAGTAGTGGAGGGTGACTCGCTTAGTGAAGTCATTTTATGTAGTTGACACTATCACCACCTGGAGCGCTAAAGGTTAGAGATTTTTTAAATAACGCAAATACATATTGAAATTGACATATAACATATAACATATGTCATATATTATATATAACATATTACATATTGACATATTGACATATTGAATGTAACGAACGTACGAAGTCCTAGAAAGTGATTAAATTGACAATGAAATTAACGAAATATTGTGTCGTGCCGAATTGCAACCTGTTAAGGAGGTTGAAGCGATCCAGTTGAGTCAATTGACGGTTTAGAAAAAAGTTTTTTATTAGGTCATTAAAAAATCTGTATTAGGTATCATTTTATTCTCCATACGCTGCTATTGCATAAAACGTATAGTAAAAGTATCATATTATGCATCTTTATATTTTAATTAGCTAAAAACGAAACACTTTTTTGCCAATGCCAACTTGAAAACTTGTAGTATTGCTAATTATTTCAATATAAAATTGGCATGAATATATGTTTTGCCGTTGATAGAATGAAATAATGATTCTTACTGGTAGCTCCCTTGACAATTATATAAGCTATCGATTTTTTAATAACTTTCCGTCGATTATATTAAATACGATTGAAACTTGGCAACGTTTCACTTTTATGGGGTTGGTAGCAGTACTCGCCTCTGTGTTGAGCCACGTAACGGCAGTTGCTAAACGTAAACATGCCGGTGAATTTTCTGTCATTCTGGATAAGAGGTTAGGTGCCCGCGTTTTGGCTATACCCAAATCCTGTCGGTATGTGCACGTTCTTGGTTCTCTTCCGTGCTGTGTCTACTATTTTGTAGTAATGTCAACGATTTTAGGGTTCTCTTTTATGTTATGTTCACAATTTTTTGGTTTTCTTCCGTTAGATTCATGATTTTTTGGTTTTATTTCCAAAGAGAATCAAAAAATCGTGGACATAGCACGGAAGAGAACCACAAAAATGTGCACATACCGACAGGATTCGGGTACAGCCAAAACGCGGGCGACGCTGCGTTGCCACATCTACTTACTCGCGAACTATCAACTGCTATTTCAGTCTAATTTCGATCGCTTTAACTTGTAATATATTTGTTATTAGATGGTGAATACGTGTTTTCTTGCGTTCTAAATGTTCGCATTAATTTACTGTACGCGTAGGCACGTTTTTTGAGCGTTTATATAGACTAGATATTAAAGAAAATTGGGATCAATCATCGCCGTCAACGCTTTCTCCATCTAACCCCATGTAAAACGACGCATTTTTGGAAATTAATATCTCAGCTTCTGGATGGTCAATAAATCTGAAATAATTCTCACACATGCGGTAGATCCTATACTATCATATATATTTTTTACAAACTAAAATCTAGAGTTGACCAAACTGCTTCAACCTCCTTAAATTGCTGCAGCAGCTTTTAGCGTCATCAGTAGAATTAGGTTTATATTCATTTGGCAATGAAGTAGCTAGCCTTTGCTAGCATACAATCCAAGCCTTGACCATGCACATTCACAAAGAAGTTACGCAAGGACGGCGGCGCAAAGACATAATGGCACCTTTTTTGAACGTAAGTTTTTACAAGCATGAGCATATAAACGTACCTTTTAGGATACAGCAAATTTTGAAATATTGAATTTTGCCTTTCAGTTGCTGATAAGTCTCATTTCGTCACATCAAATGGATTCAGATCTGATCTCGAACGCCAGAACGCCTCTTTACCATCTCATATATTGCTATCAAGAACAATGTCAGCAACTTGTACAGAATATTGTATCCAGTCAAACGGATCCACAAGTAGCACAAAGATTAGCGAATGCATTCACCGAGCTAACGACGGATATAGACTTTAGTATGGACTTGAATAACCGTCTTCAGAGATTGAAGTTCAAAAGTAATTTTGATAATTTTGTCGTGAACGTACAAGAATTCTTAATGGTTAATAAGGGGATCCTGCAGTGACTGGCGAACTTCCTCGATGTCGATAATGTCAACCTTTCTAATTTTGTTTTCCCTATATCTGTCTTTGTCTAACGAAATGACATCTGTCCTTTTTTCGACTGCTCGCCATCTTACGCAAGATCCGGCAACTACTGTTGCTGTTCTTCTTGTCATCCTGCATCCGTATTTGCATTACTAAAATAATTATTAGATGGATCTTTTTTTGTACGCATTGAATCTTACTTCTACTTACACGATATTATTCCTACATGTTTTCCCAAGGGTGGATGATAAACATTATGTACGTATAAACTGTAGAATTTTTGTTTTAAGCAAATATTGTCGTCAGGTGACAGCTGTGTATGTGCCCCAATAAGTAATATTTTTAATTTTTTGGTGCTTTTGATATAAAATCGCGTTTTCCACCCTAGATTTTTGTGCGGACTTTAATTCTAGACCAAAAACTTGCAATTCTGTAAAGCCAATTAAAAGATCCATCGATTAACGATAATGTCGGTAAATCATACGGCTGCAGGATCCCCTAGAAATTAAAATGTAAATAAACAAAAATAAAATCATTATTTAAACAATACACGCGTGGATTTAATGCTTAACGCTTGGAATTTTTTAACGAATTTAGTTAACGACGTATTTGTAGAAAAATCGAATTAGTTCAGTTCATTGCTTTAATCATATTAATTGTACGGTGTACGATGAGCGTTTTTAACATATAGATGTATTTTATTTTATTTATGGATGTTATTGCAAAAAGGGGACTTAAGCATATAAGCTTTTTATTTTATTTTCGTAAAATAATTGTAAAAAAAAAACAATAATCAGAATCGAACTAAAAACGGTAAGACTGCAAGGCGGATCTCTTGCTACCACTCATCCACATTTGAACTCATTTAAAACGTTGATTGAGCCAACTATTTACAAAACTAGCTGCTTTTTGAATATACAATACTATTTTCTATCTTACATTTATTATAAAAATATTGTATTGGTTAAGGCCTCCGCAATGAAAAATATAAGGAACAAGGAACAGATATTAGCGATTAATGTTATTCCTGATTTCTTATTTTTAATCGCTAATATCTGTTCCTTGTTCCTTATATTTTTCATTGTGCGGGAGCCTTTACGGTGAAACGGATTAGTGGACAACGCGTATGCGTAATAAAAAATCCTTGCAACGCAGCGACGCGCGCGGTTACATGGCAAACCTATGAAAATATCGTCATTAAGCGAGTCACCCCCACCACCAAAAAAACGGACGAGTTTCCGGACCTGTATTCACGACCGTGCTCACAACTTCCTTGTTTAACATTTGACAAACAACAAGAATGAAATGATTCCACGAGCGTTGCGAGCGATAAATGGAACGCACCCAAGGTGTTTCCAACGTAAGTAGAAAAAATTGAAGGAAATATTCCGTGGCTTATTTTAAGAAGAAAAGGTCCTATATATATACAAATTAACATATGCCTTAAACTGTTGCGTTTTCAAAATACACGATGTCAAAGACGCCCCTGGTGGTTCTAAAAATGTTTCATTGCTATTGGAAAATGGTTCTTAATACCACATGTAGGTATACCAAATTTGGATAAAATATCTTTAAACGTTTTCCTTCATTTTTTTTCACAACTTTGACATCCTGTATTTTGAAAACGAAGCAATTTAAGGCATATGTTTATATAGGAGCTTTTCTACCTAAAATAAACCACGGAATCCCCTTCAATTTTTTGTACTTACTTAGGGAACATTCTGTATATTTGTCAGCTTATCATAAAACATATTCTTATAACTCATCAAATAACAAGTTATTAATAGAAAAAAATTACGTTTGCCCTACATATAAATAATTTAAATTTTTAATTACATATTATATAACAATACATTACAAAACATGGAATGCAAATTAAGATTTGTAATTATTTGTTAATAGAGTAGAATTACGCTGTTAAATATATGCGTCGTCTGGAAGCTTCTGAAGAATTACTAAAAAATTCATTAAAACTCGTTTCATCTCATAAGTAATAAAATTTTTACACAAACAATTACGTGTTGCGAGTTATCATAATTTGAAAGCGACTATTATACTGAAGACTATTTTTAAATCTTTGCCGTTGACAAATTCCGCTAATTTTTCAGATATCACGAGAGAAGGATGATCGCCGTTATCAAGCATACAGATTAAAGGAATCGCATTGCACCCTCTAAAATAAAGCTGAATATAACAGGCAAAACAATCCAGCGTTTACGACGAGTGGCGCCGTAAACAGGATAAGACGTACCGTAAAATTTCAGTGCGGAGTCGTTTAAATCTGATATTTTTATTTCAACTTCTCCTGACACATCTGCTTGCCCATCCCTCTTCCGCCACCCATCGCGATGAACGTTTTAATTAACGATCCACATTTGTGGAATATGATCGGCAGTCACAATGATCATCGGCCTGCAACGTGGATGATATGCCCCATTATGCTCCAAAATAATTTCTTTAAACCTCCCCAAAACGTGCGAATCCGAAAAAAGTAATCCAAAAATTACAAACAGAGTTTAAAAAAACGAAGTGGATTTTTTGAGAGCTATTTCCAATAAATATCGATTAACCCGTTGACTGTGTATGACGGCTATATAGCCGCAACGTAGAAAAAACAAACTAAAACTTTCTGAATTTGCTTGAAACTTGTTACTCGGGGGTTTCTGGGGTCGCTGATTACGAATCCGAAGTCAGATGTACAAAATTCAAAATGGCGGATCCAATATGGCGGATCAAAATTACAAAAAAAGATTTTTATGAAATTTGGTACCCTTATGTTTTTTGGGTCTCTGAATCCGAATATGAAGTCAGATTTTCAAAATTCAAAATAATAATAATAAAATTCCGTCTATTTTTTGTAATTTTGATCCGCCATATTGGACCCGCTATTTTGAATTTTGTTAATCTGATATCATATTTGGATTCAGAGACCCAAAAAACAAGGGTATCAAGTTTCATAATAATCCGATGAACTTTTTTTTCAACACACTTTTGGCCCAAATAGTAAAATTCTCTTACACAGCTAATGGGTTAAAGTTTGCCATGATATAATTCCATCTATTTCTATTTTCGTTTCTAAAAAGTGACTTTAAAACTTTAGTTGCTTTTCGTTTAATGCTTATGAAATATACATCAAAATTGATCAGAATGCGCTCTCGAATTTGAAATTAATTTCAGATCTTGCATCGCAAGATTCTTCGATTTATATCGAGAACAAATTCTGTGGCACGAGAACGTACATCTCGCTAAAAAGTCTCTCACTCCGGTCGTCGCTTCCTCCTGCATCTATTTTCGTTGTACACGCATTTGTACACGGGTAGAGGAAGTCGTCGCACGAGAACACGTGGTATTCCGTCCACCGCGCCGCGTTTCCGTCTTTCTGCCTTCCCTCCGGCGCGTCCGCTACCGATCCATTTGGCACGTTTATTTCTGTGTTTACTTCGCACAGTCGGCACATGAGCTCCGTGCTACGAAACTCAGAGCTCCGACCTCCGCGAGACAAAAATGATGTGACAACGCTTCTTCTCGCGATAGGCCTTCGAACTTACATTAAAGAACTCGTTAACTCGATCGTGCGTTTGTATACCAAACCGATCTCTGGACCTCGCTCTGATTACACGAACCATCAATGAAAATGTAGTTCAAAGACAGTCAAATTTAGCTACGCGCGTCATTAGCATACTAACTTGCCGCGCATATTGTGTGTAGATAAAGTTTTAATTACATTATTATTACTAATTAATAAGTAGATACTCATATCTTTAAAAACTCGGTACATCAAATTCGTTTGTGAAATCAACGTTATCTTATCAAACATTATTACGTAAAATTTATTTTAATGAGAAGAATTTTAGAGATCTTTAAAAAGTTTAACAAAAAATTAAAAAATAAGCTTCTAAGAAACTGCTGAGATAATCTGATAATGAGAAATTTTGTTCAAATATTTTCATCGATTAGATGGTTGACAAATTTTATTGGTTATTGAATAAAAACTATTATATAAAAACATTTTAAATCTAAAATACAACTATCGTATTTTAGGGTATAAATATAAATAAGGTAAATAAATCTTAAATAACGGGATAAATATTTTCTACTATAATCATTTGTGCACAATTTAAGATATGCTCGTCTAAATGAATAATACATTTTTAAAAACTAGCTACGTCTTGTTACTTTCGATACACAGAAAAAAAGAGAAATGTTAAATCAAGACTTATATACGCAAGAATCTGTAATCTTGAAATGAAATATAAAGAAAACTTGCTTGAATGAGGGCATTTATATAGTTCAACTAAAAGAAAAAAAAGAAACAAAATGTTGAAATTCTTATAAGAAAATTATAGATTTTTGCATAATACGAGTATACATAAATCTTGATTTGATACTTCTTTTTTTTCTGTATGAAATTATCAATTATATATTAAGATAGAAAATCTCATTCTATTTTAATATAAACTTTTTACAGTAAAAAATTCATTGTTACTTTAAAAACGTTTCTGAAAGCGATGCAAAAAAAACATAAAAATTGCTTTAATTAACTGAATCAAATCGTAACACAATTTCATAGAGACCTTTTTGTCATGTCCATTTTTATTGTTACGCATTTAAATTTCAGACGTCTTTTGCAACATTTGCTGAAGATAAAATGTTTGATATCAATTGAGGAATGTTCTCACTAAAAGTTTATATGGAAAATATATTTTACAGTATTATCCTAAGGACATAATAAAATCTATATATGTTTACTATCGCGTTATTTATGACACCGATAAAAATACTGATGAAAAACTCTATCGATCTAAACTGCACCATAAGAATTTGTAGACATCATTGACGATTCTAAGATACAAATACTAAAACGTGTCGTACCGGTATTTCTATTTTCTATGATGCCGAACAATATATATAAAATAAAGATTCTTTAAGTTACTCGCATTGTTACCAGTTACATATAAAGATAAAGTACAAGTTTTTAACTGCCTTTAATAAGAATCGTAAGAGAGAGAGAGAGGAAGAGAGAAAGAGAGAGAGAGAGAGAGAGAGAGAAATATACAGTAACAGCAATTTTTATTGACGATTTCTCGCATCTAAATATAAAGCGCCACTTCACCAATTTTATGATAGGAAAAGTCATATTTCCTACAATATCTAATTATCCATTGAAATATTGAAAAGAAAGTAAAAGGAGAGTAAAAAGAGGAAATAAAAAGTTTAAAGAGATAATTTCGTGTATACATTTATTATGTCTAAAATCACACACATCACCAATTTAAAAATTTATAAAACATGCCTTCATATTGAAACCGGTTAATTTTAGCATTTTTAAATGCTAATGGTATAAATTTCTATATTTAATTAAACGATCACAAAAATAGATAAATAATTTTAAAAGTTTAAACACAGTCGTATTTGAAATGGATCGTATACAACTATGGAATTACTTTATTTTTGTACTAAATATTTTAGTTGTTTAAATAATGCTTTTATAATAAAATAGGGCGTGCAAAATATACCAAATTTATTTATACATGGATTATGACCAATGACACTGTTTGTTTCTAATTGCATTCCTGCTGCTGTAGTTACTTTCGCATTCGGATAAAAATTACTTGCCCCGACCTTAATTAACTGATACAAGATCCAATTCCCAGATATATACCACTGAAAAGTCACAGGTTAAATCGTTTAATATCGTGAAACTTTCCCAAAACATTTTTATCAAATGAAGATTCTAAAAATGTAGAACATATCTATACGTATGTTCTACAAATATTTAGCACATCATATATGTTGCGCCTTCAATAAAAACTCCAAAGCTGAAAAATACTAAACCTCTAAATAAATTATATTTACGATTTTGTCTACCTCTCTCTACAATATAAAGAAAGAAAATTAAATATAGTTACAAATGATACTTTATTTGCCCCAAAGGGGCCTTAAAGGGCGTTTTTGAGGAACGTTCCCAAACCTTTACAGAAATATACATTTATAACTTCTGCTCTCCTGTCCTGGCCTCTTTTGACTCTATACAATCCAATGAATATCGTCTAAATATTGACTCTATACAATTCAAGATGCCCCCCTTGGCTCGTTCCTCCCACTTTTTCCTCTAGTCCTACTGGTTCCTGTGACTTTTCTCTTCTGTTCCTTCCTCCTTTTCCTTCCCGGTTTTCCTCTCGCGTTTTCCTCCTCGACTTCTTTCCTCTCATTCCTTCTGATTCCATTCACTGCTTCCTTTGTTTCTTCCTTGTCGGTTTACATCCTCCTCCATCTCTCTCCCTCTTCGTCCCATTTCACCTCCTTCCCGTCAATCCACAGCCTTCTGTTTGTTAATACAGCTGATCTTCCTTTCGCTCTTTCCTCTCTTGCTTTGATTACCAGCTTGTGTCTATACGCCCTCTCTTCCATTGACAGTTCCTCATCTACCCCCACTTCCCATCTCCTCCATATTTCCTCGCTTTTTTCAATTATCTCTTCCTTATCCTCTTCTTCCTCCAGCTCCATAAACATCAGTTCTTTTTTGTCCGCTCCCATTGCCTCTATTACTCCTCTTACCGGGATTATTCTTCCTGTCACTCTTTCCATTATTATCTCCACTAATTCTCTTCTTTCCCTCGGACCTTCTCCTCTTACTTTCCTCCATATTATTCTTTTTTTCTTCCTTTGCTCTTTCTCTCTATTTTCTTTCTCTACTTTCTGCTCCTTCTCTCTTTCTTTCTTTTCTCTTCTTCTTCTTACATCTTCCTCCATGTCTTCTACTATTCGTCGCGCTTTTTCTTTCTCGCGCTTACTTTCCTCCTCTTTGCTTCTGATTTCTCTCTCGTTTTTATCTCTCCTGGCCTCATTTATTTCTTTATAGTCTCTTTCCTCTTCTCTTTTATTTAATCCATCATCACTCTTTCTGACCTCTTTTCTTTTTGCCTCTTCCTTCCTCTACCTCTTTCCACCAGCTTTCTCCCCATCCTCCCTCGTTCCATCCTTCAACGTCACTCTCTTCTTCCTCTTCTACTGCCCTCTTTCCCCTTACCGCTCCGTCGCTGTACTCCCTCACCTCTTCCGTTTCTTCCTCCCCTCGTTCGCTGCTCTCCAGTCCATCTCTTCCGTCCTCTGTTCGGTCCTCGTCGTCCTCTCCTTTCCTGTCACTGCATTGAAAATTGTTAATGACTGTCCCTCTATCTTTACCTGCCTCTGTTCTTCCTCCCCGCTTTCTCTTCCATTTTTATCTACATTATTCACTTACTTTATGTCTGCCTCTCAAGAAAATTAAATAGTTATCCAATATGGTTTATCCGATTATTAAAAAAAGCCAAAGCGCAATTAATATACAATCGATCTGATTCACTAATATGTAAAATAATGTAGATTGGAGAGAAAATGTTTATTATGTTATGCACAAAAACAAATTATTAGGCAAATGTTGAATACTGAATTTCGACTCGTTTTCAATTTTCTCGTCATAAATCTCCGCGTAAAGAAAAGTGAAGATGACTATCCGAGTAAACGCGCGCACTCACCTCGTTGCGGTTCGACAAGCGCGTGTCAGATAACGGCTGTTTTCCATTTCTCGTCGCAATACAACGATCGTCTCATTCTTCTTGATCGCTCGTTCAGTCACGCATGTCCTAGATGTATTTGCGCCGTCGTTGACAGCGGCGGGGATGAAAACGGTGGAAAATATGCCGCTCGCGTTCGACGTTTCGCGATACACCGTAACCGTACGCGTGCAAACTGAAGTTGCCGCGTTCACGTGACCATCGAGCTACCGCGCGGTGCGCGCACGATCGAATCAACCACCGCCACACATCTATCAATGCGCGCGCTACGGCCGTCATATTGCGCACCTGCGGAACGAATTGACGGCGATAGAGTTCGAATTACATCAAATTAGACGCAATCCGATATTTGACCAAAGAGAAATGTAATGCTTACACGCGCACGTCTATATAGATAATGCGACAAACTCATGACACTCTCATGAGTGAGATAAATTTAACATATTTATATTTATACATATTATCGCGATATTTGCCCTAAAAGTTTTCAATAAATGCAAATTCTAAAAGTACAGAATATCTATTTATATGTTCTACATACGTATCGTATAACACCCAGATAGCAAATCGTGTCTGAGCAAAATCGCCAACCTGTGATTGCTTATGATGCTGGCAACTTGCCGTATATTTGCTTCAATAATTTCGAGTAATTTAATATTTAAAGCAACACGCAGGCAACATTGAATATATGTATTGCCAGCAATTTATCGGCAAGAGAACAGCATCAAATTTACTTCGCGTTGTTGCTATAGCAATATGACAGCAACAGCTCGAATTTTGAATCAGTTATATATGGGTGACGATTTTAGACCGCAGTATAAGTTGTCAACAAGTTGTTGGCAAGTTGCTATACAAAATTGTTATATCGTGAAGGCATCAACTTGCCGACAAATTCGGACTCAGTTGCCACAATTCTGATAGCAACATATACCACAGTATTAAGTAAGAACAGTAGGTTCACTCCGTGTCGGATCTATTGTTCTTCGTGGCAAACGTCCGCCATGATGTTGATTGCCTGATCGTGTTTTATTTGAACCGCTTACTATAGAAAACGCTTGATAATTATAATTATATAAAAAGTGAAAAAAAATATAAGAAATATATTAATTAAATATTCGAAGCAAAAATGTCGCAACACACATACATAAGTAAAAAATACATGCGCGCTTTATTTGAATAATAGAAACCGCTTGTGATAATTATATAAGAAATGAAAAAAATATAAGAAATATATCATACATATTAGTTGCTTTCCATTTACATCAAAACTCAAATAATTCTCATTTGTGATGTCATTCTGTCTTTATTATTCATTAATTGCCAAAAAGGATAGAACGACGTCACAAGTGAGAATTATCTGAGTTTTGATGTAAATGAAAAGCACCTATTAATTAAATATTCGAAACAAAAATAATGTCACGACACATTTTATTCATGTATATTTTATTCATTTTATTTATGTATCAATTTTTTTATGTATTTATTTATTTATTATCTTATTACATAATATTCAAATAGCATATTTTTATTACAGTATTTATATATGTATCGGCGCGTATTGTATTTGTATTTATTAAAAAATTTTTTTTAAATAGAATTATAATACCATGAGTAATAAAAGTGGTTATCGATATGTATTTAAAGATTGTGGGATCAAAGAAAACTATTCTGATTTCCGAAAGATTCAGAAAGGTACGTATTTATTATAACAAATACTTGAATACATAAATACGTTAAATACACATAAATACATAAATACATTAACATATTAATACATAAATAAATATGCTATTCGTATATTATGTAATAAGATACATAATAAATAAATACATTTGAAAAAATTAATACATAAATATATTAATACATTAATATATTTAATGCATTCAAGTCTTAATATATATATATTAATGTATTAATATATTTATGTATTAATTTTTTTTATTGTATTTATTGAGTATCTATGTATCTTATTACATAATATACAAATAGCATATTCATTTATGTATTAATGTGTTAATGTATTTATGTATTCATGTATTTGTCATAATGAATACGTACCTTATTTCTGAATCTTTCGGAAATCGGAATAAAGTTTCCTTTGATCCCACAATCTTTAAATAAACATAGATAACCTCTTTTATTATTTATTATAATTTTTATTTAAAATTTTTTTTAAATAAATACAATTACAATACAACTGACGCGCCGATGTATCTAACCAAATGAACTGTCAGATGACAGCCGCCATGTTATTGATTGCGCAAATCGCCATATTCATTTACCAACTTCTTAGAGGAGTGAACCTACTGTTCTTACTTATACTGTGCATATACTATGTTGTCAGCAACATGCCAGCAACAATGCAGACACGTTGCTATCTGGGCATATATTGCATTATAAATCTAAAAAAATACGAAAGCACCGGACAAATTAAACTATAATTAAACTTTCCAGATAGCAGAATGATGTCAAATAACGCATTAATAATAACGTCTTAATGACATATCTCTGTCAATAATACGTCATTCAATAATATGTCATTAAGGCCCCTGGTCCCTGAGCCGAAAACTCCGCGTTGACGGTAGCGACGTACCGTCGCGTTAGAAATAAGAACTCTCTCCAATGCCAATGGAGAATAAGCGAGAAATGTTGAGAATTGACATGTCGAGAATTCTTGCGTAGTATTTCCAAATAAAAAGATATTTGCTTAAAATAACACTACAGATCACTTCAGCACACTTCGAAAACACTCCGAGTTGAGGTTAAGTCTACCCCTTTGAACAGCCGTAAAATGAATGTAATATATACGAAATCTAGTCATGCGCCTGCGCACAAGCCTGCATCGTATCACATTCGTTTTACGGCTGTTCAAAGGGGTAGACTTAACCTCAACTCGGAGTATTTTCGAAGTGTGCTGAAGTAATCTGTAGTGTTATTTTAAGCAAATATCTTTTTATTTGGAAATACTACGCAAGAATTTTCAACGTGTCATTTCTCGCTTCTTTCTCACATTCCAACATGACCGCGATGAGTACCCTGCAGGAGCCTTTAAGGGGATCCTAAAGCCGTCTGTAATACCGGCTTTTTTTCTTAGCACTAATCTTTTAATTGACTTTATAGAAATGCAAAATTCTTGTCTAGAATTAAAGTACGCATCAAAATCTAGGTCATGGTGGTCAAATTTATATCGAAAACGAAAAAAAATTAATATTTTTGTTAATTTTTGGTATACGTGACGACAATATTTGCTTTGTACAAAAATTCCACGATAAATATCCACAAAATTAGACCGGCATGACCTAGGGACAACATTTAAGAACAATATCGTGCAATTAGATCTAAGATTGAAAACCTAGAAAAAAAGATTACTTTATATAACTTTTATATGTGCAAAAGCACATTCAGGTTGAGCAATATTGCGTGTGGCAAGAGATGGCGCAGTAATCGAACAAAGACAGATGCCTCTCGTTAGACAAGGACAGATATAGATATATGACAAGAAAACAGAATTAGAAATGTTGACATTACCGACGTCGAGGAAGTTCAGCCTTCACTTTAGGATCCCCTTAAGACGTTTTTAGACGTCGTACCCTACTATTTGATTTTTATTCGCCTCTTCTTTCAGAAAATAGTTTTCCAATATGGCGATTATTGAAAAAAGCAAAAGAACGTGAATATTACGAATCACAAAATAACGCGCAAAGAAAAGCGTGCGCGGCGATAATAGCCGCACAAGTGAATACGCGCACTCACCTTGATGCGAATCGGCAAGCAACAGGATGTGGGTCGTCACGACGCAACGGAGGTCGTCGCATCCTCTCATGTCGGTCACTCGTTCATTCAAGCATAACCTCGATAAATCTACAATGTCATTAACGGCGACGGAAACGAAAACGATGAAAAATATGCTGTTGACGCTCGACGTTTCACGATGCGCGAGTAGCGAGCTTTCAAACTGAAGTTTCTGCGATCACGTGATCACCGTGCCGCCGCGCGGCGCGCGCACGCGCCAATCGAATCAGCGGCGGCCGGTGCCGCGGCCACCATATTGCACTTCTGCGGGACAAGTTGGCGGCGATTGAGTTTGAATTATACGTATTCGATGTCGCGCCGAGGGGAAATGCAATGCTTACACGGCGCGTTTCTAGGCGACGGGCCAAGCTCGCGCATGACATTTGCACGAGTGAGATGAATCGTTATGATCGTAAACTTACATAATATACACGTCGCGACGATTGAAAAGGATTTCATCGTGCGTTAAATAGGAACTGTATGATTTCGGAAGTATGACTCGATAAGATGCAGTTATCTTAGATGCAGGAAAAAATTCCTCCTCGAGCTTACGGGAAATAAATTTAGTCTTAATAAATAAATGTTTTTGATTTCGTTTTATTTTGAAGAACGCATTATTCCGCGACAATGGGCGTTTATGAAACGAACAGAAGGGACATAGAGAACGACAGAAATGTTTATAGATCGCACATATATATGAGCTTCATACGCGACGCGACGTACGAAATGTTAGTGAAACATTTAGGCTAGCGAGCGATAAGTAATTAGGTCGACATAAATACGCAATTGCGCAACTTTCATAGCTGTTTATTTGTGAGAAAGGGAAAATAATTCACGCCACTGCAAAATCGGCGACTGTTACGTATCGCCGAATACACTCCGTCACGATACGCTCTAGTGACTTTGCAAAATGCAATTGGTCCGTTTCCGACCAATGTGCCGACAAAGTCGGTTGAACGCTCCGCATTCTGGCGTTCTGCAAAGCCCCGAGGTAAAGCACCGATGCGCTTGTGTCATTCCAAACGATGAGGCCCTGGCGACGGGAGGATTCCAGCTCACAACTCTAGCGTATTCCCGAGCCATTCCATCAACTGACGTTTTTATCGTGCGTCACGCTATAATCGTGCGGACGCTGGCGATATCGTTCTATTCCTGTTGCGATCTAGTGACTTTCGACGCGACATAGTAGCGCCCTGTGGCGAACAGGCCGGCGGCCAGCAGCAGGCTGGCGACGGCGAGGACGAGATGAAGCATCCACGAGCGGTGCTGCGAATCGACGTGGAGTAGCTCGCGCAAACTCTCGTAGGTGTGATGCAGCGTGCCGCGCAGGGCGGCGTCGAGCGATCTGCCGGCGACGCGGCCGTCGCCGCCGCAGCAATCGTACGACATATATATATATATATATATATGACACCGCGTCGCTGTTTGGCATGAAAATAAATATAGCGGGTACGTCGTGGCGTGCCGCGACGTGACGCGACGCGGCTCACACCGCGAATGGCCGTGAGCGGCCTCGTAGAGAGATGCCGAGTTTTGCGGCTAATGCGTCCAAGAATCACGATGCACCGTCAACAGACGGAACGAAATCTCGCGAACGTACATACGTGTATGCATGCGTACGAACAACTGGCGCGGTGGGGTGAACGCCAAGCGGGTTTTCGCTTTCGACTGACTGAAATCGAATGAACTCGGATCGCACGCCCGCTACTCCGTCCGCGTGTGAGTGCGTCGCGTCGCGACGCGACGCGACGCGACGCGGCGCGTCGCGCGTGCGTGCGTGTATGCTCGCGGACGCATGCTGCACGCGTTCGACCTTGCGGTCTACGCCAGTCCAGTTTACGCTACGCGATTAAGCGCCGAGTCAGCGAACTCTTTGCTCTCAGCGCCGATGATATTTATTTATTATAATGATAATACAGCATTTCGTGCGCTCGCTCACGTAGGTTAATTCCCTGGTGGAAAAATGTCTTAGGCCAGTATTCACATAATCAGATCTTATCACTGAAATATATACTAACTGGAACGAGCGCTGGGCCTGCGATATGAGAGAGAGAGTATGTCAAGGTGTCTCGAGCAGTGCTCTGTCCTTGTCTGATCTTCTTGATCGGCCTGTACTTCGTCCTCACTCCATCCTTCCCACTCTTGACTACGCTGTGAGCTAGACAAAGAGAAAAGGGGAACTTGGGACTTATTTCTCATATCGCTCGCCTGTCGTGGATTTCTATATATAGTAACGCTCGTTCCACTTTGAATACATATTTCAGTGGACCCTATATTTAAGACCATCTTATAAGTACAATCTTAAGATGTCATTTGAAATAAGTTTCGACTATGGCTACGTCTCGATATTCACTACCAGTACTGAAAATCTATAGTACGTGTGACGTAAAAATTTTCAGTCTATAAATACTGGCCTTATAGAATTTTTCATATTATTATCAGAATTTTTGAATTAATAAAAATTTTAAGACTCAGATTTTTTATACGATTTGGAACGTTTAAAAAAAAAAACTCAGACAAGATAATAATGAAATATTTCAGATTTTTCCCGCCAACACATCTTTGTAGAAATCTGAATAAATAAGTATGAGAAAATTGACGTAATTTAGCAGAAATTTTCGTATATACTAAATAAAATAAATTATACGAATTTAAATAAATGTTTCTTATCGTAGTCTTATTCTAGTTTCTTAAGTTAAGTGACGAATAAAAAATCGTGCTCAGCTCGGCTTACAAAACGCGAATGTGGAGATGAGACGAGTGATTTATCATTTATTTATCAATGACAAGTGCTGCACGCTGCATGTATGATACTAGGGCTGTTCCCTTTGGACGCTTTCGTGCTGAAAGCGTATTCTATCTTTCTTTAACATATAATATGCAATAAAGATAGAATACGCTTTCAGTACGAAAGCGTCCAAAGGTATGTAATGCAGCCATGATGTATCAACAGCAGTCACATATGCGTTGTAATTTTAAATGACCACACGAGAAATTGTTGTAATATATCTATCGAGGCCCGAATGGCAATATGTAGATTAACTTTAATCTTTTTCTAATTCTTAGAACTAGAAAAATAAGTGAAACCGAAATTAAAATTAATATACATAGACATGAACACAAGTAAAGAAATAACTACGTTATTTAAATTATATAACGTACTGAACTAAGATCCTATGAAATTAAGTGAAAACTTTGCGTAATAAAGAAGGCTATCGGCGAAAAGAATTTCGTCGTTTTTCATTCTTTTGTTTTATCATAAATTCTAATGCGAAATTTCACAAGTTTGAAAGTAAGGCGGCTTTAAAGCTGATAGAGCGCGATCATTGACTACGGGATAATCAATAGTAAAACAGATGATTATTAATTGGAGGAACCGAAAATAAAATGTAAAAAACGATCACCAAAACAAACAAGCTTAGACTCGTCAAACTTGCCATTTTTAGACTGAAAATAGCATCTCGATATCTAGTTATGCACGATACCTCTTACAAGCGACAGTGTAAACAGTGCTTTAGACTACGCTATAGCTTATATCATCCTCTCGAGTCCCTGAAAGCGCAGGAATGCCACTCCACAACCAACTGTGAAAGTGGTTAATTGCGACCTTTTAATGTGCCAACATTTTTTGCCCAGGTTTTTCTACGTTTTCTCAGGATGGCTAAAAATGTAACCTTTCTATATTATAAACTGCAAAATAAACAACAAAACTCTATTGTTGAGTATAAGATTAACAAAATATTTGCAAAACGATATAAAGATTGAATTATTATGTATGTGTGTGCAGGGAAAATAAAAATTACACCAAACTACCAGAAATTATATACAAATATATTTGTATGATAACACAAAGTTTTATTGCATTATTCAAAGTTAACGTCTTCTTCTATCTCTCTTCTATATCCTACGTCTCATACAACTGGTTGATACGTTATAAAAATTAACAAACTCTAATCAATGTAAATGTAGTTATATTTTTTAATAACTATTTTGTAAGTGTCACAGTTCATACCTTCTATGTAACTATTTGATAAATTATTTTTTTTCATCATTTAGATTATATTTTGTTTTCAATTTATCTAAATCTTCCATCTTTTTGTCAACATCAATTCGCTTAAATGCTTTGTTGCTCTGATAATATAGAACCACCAAATAACGATTGCATACATTAAAACCGCTCAAGTGGTCACAGGCATTCTTTGCATCAAATATATCTTCGTACACGACAAATGCTGTGCCTCTAGTTTCCGCCGTGTTACCTCTGAAACGAGAATTATAACTTTAAACATTAACTTGTTATTAGATTTACTTCATTTTGACTTTTACTATGTTTACGCAAGCGTAACTTCTGAAGCTTACGATAATTCTTCTGCATAAACAGGATTTTGCAGTAACTTACGATAATTCACTCCGCGTAAACGAGTGAATTATCGTAAGTCACTACAGAAGTAACGCTCGCGTAAACGTAGTATTTGTCAACTATACTTACACTCTAATTTGTCTGATAGCTCCGTACTTGCCAAATATATCATACATTTCTTCAGCTGTAATTTTATAAGGTAAATTCCTAATATACAATACTCTGTTTACTTCAGGTGGCAGCCTTACCTAAAATAAAATTTTTACTTGTTAGAAAACAATAATACATAAGAAGTTAGGTTAGGCTAGTATCAAGATCACTGTCCGTTAATATAGTGTACGTTTCGTGTATATTTACATTAGCGCGACGTTGCAACATTGCCATAGTCATTTTGGCGAATTAGTTTATCCACTAAAGTTCTCGCAAAGTTACAGAATTAATTTCGACAATAAAACGTCCCACAACGCCGATCGACAGTCAACAGAAGTATGCTTGGTTTGCTGCGTACGCCGTTCAAATCAGATACGACATTCATGATCACCGTCGTATGTATACATGGTGTAATGCTATACAATGCGAGTCGTAAAGTCGTGAGTCGTAAGAATTGACCAATCACAATCGAATTTGAGGAGAATAATCGATTGTGATTGGTCAATTCTTACGATTCACGACTTTACGACTCGCATTGTAGACCTAGCATTAGAAGACAGAGCTGCGTTCGCTGCGTTCCAAAATTCACTCTAGTTAACTAAAATGCTATAGTGTACGTGACGTAAACTATAGATTTCGACAGCCAATCAAATGTTTATCCAAAATGTAATGCCACATTTAAATGCAGCATTAGTCACAGTTTGTGACAAAAATGCAAACAAAAATAAAAAATTTGTAAATATAATACGAAACCTCACAAATTAATTTAAAAAATATAATACATAGGCTACGTTCGGGGAGCACGCTATTAGCGCTATTGCATCATTCTATCTTTATCGCTCATCAGGTATAAAACAAGGATAGAATAAGCAAATAGCGCTAATAGCGCGCTCCCCGAACGCAGCCATAATATACTAATGATAAAAAAACAATTTCTACATTAATAAGTAAATGAAGAATAAATATTGCAAATAAGGAATTAGAAAACGTTATTAATAAGGAAGTATACAGAAATGATTATCTACTCGTATTGCAAACTGTAAGAACAATATTCCTGACACAATGTTATATTTAAAATCGTCTTAAGTTTATTATAAAATGCTATAATAAAATAGTTTTTTAGGTATAGTTAAACGGCCTGACTGGCAAGTTTTATTAACTCGATTTAATTATCTAAATACTGTAAAGAAAATTTATTGCGAAAAATATTACCTCAGCCAGGGTTCGAACCTGGAACCTCGCCCTCATTCCGTGTAGGGCGTCGTACCAATTCGACTACCGAGGCATGTGGTAATATTTATCGCAATAGCCAGTTAATAATAGTTTGAAACGTCTTTCTCAGGCGACGTGAATAATAATAAGAGAAATAGGATCGTAACGAGTTACTGTATACATATATGTCTATATATATACGTATAATTTTTCCAAACAAACTTTCGAGTTAATAAAACTTGCCAGTCAGGCCGTTTAACTATACCTAATTATTTCATCACTGGCGATTAACTTTTATTGAATATATAAAATAGTTTTTGCAGCATTTTAAGATAAGCTTTTCTGTAATCTGAAATCTAAGATTGAACTATGAGCACCGTTCTAAGTTGTAGAGACGTGTAATTGATTGTAATATAAAAGAAAGTGTTAGGGGAGTGATATTATATTAAAACAATTATAAATAATTAAGGAATGCAATTCTTCCAGAACATGTTTTTAGTTTACATTTTATACATTTTCCTTATTGCTTAATTTATACTTTTTTTTTTTTTTTTTTTTTTATTATTATTATTTTGTACTATTTCTTTGTTAATTTTTCTTAAACCTTAATTATGTAAGTTCGAGTTCGAACGAGACAAGCAGTGACCTCTTTCGGGAAATTATTGTTAACTTTTTGACAAACAATATTTGTCAATTTATCAAATATTTTATCCTCTTTGCTAAAGACATCATCATGAAATTTTATAAACTCATCATCTGTTATCTGAGCTGCATGAAGGAAGCTTTCTGATGGATACATACAATTTTCTCTAGATATTAGGCAAAGCCAGTCATTTGATGGATTGGGAAAGGATTTGGTGGGGACTCCTAAATTAGTATAACGATATGTCTAAATCTGTGTGCTACGTATCCAGCTATGTATATGAGTGCATTTCTACGCAACTCATCTTCAAAAGTGATACGTTCCAAGTCATTTAATAAATTAAGTTCCTCCGGATTAGATTCATAATTACTTGAATATAATACTGAAAAAGTGAATAGTTAATGTAACGTATATTCCAAGTAGAATAGATGAGGATAAATGATTAAGGACCGATTTTTCGGTTAGTAAGATACCCAAATAACAATTAATGTTTGAAATTTTGCTGACAAGTTGTTACCACGTAAACAATTAAATTGAAGCGTAAATGGAACAAAGTGATTCCTCAGTATGCAACATGCAAGCAAATTTTGCTATCAAAAGCATTGATAGCAAATCTGCAGCAAAAACTTTACAAGAATTTGTTTACTTATTGTTTGATGATAATTCTTTAAGAATATTTGTTTACTTATTGTCAGTTTTAATTTATATACAATTAATCTTGGAAAAAAAACGCTGCAAAGAGCATCTCCATTTGCAATTATGTGACTTATATTTGTCTCATGACATGCTCTCTGTTATCTGGGTAACTAATAGTTAAATCATATGTCTTTCTTTTTCCTTCAAATTAAATAAGGCTAAACATAGCTACATAGGAATAAATAAGTATTAAGGTTGTTTGGAAGGAATGAGTGAGTTAAGTTTTATTTATAAACCAAGTCCATTTCTTGGCACAAGATAAAGTTAAAGATTAAAGAGAAAGATTGATAAAGAAAATAATAAAAATTGATTGATTGATTGATTTACAAGGATAAACATATTGTGACGTTATTTTTCAAATTATATTGGCCAATCGTTGTCGCAATAAACGTTTTTCTTTTCTGTTAATCAATATTGGCAGAATAAACTTCTACCAGTTTTTGATAAACATATGATTTAATTAAATGTCTGTAAACAATTTTTTTACATTTCTTAAATACCTGTAAGCTTTTGGACTTAATGATCTTAACAAAATGGCTGATGTAATATCTTCAGCTGACCATTTGATATGACTCCTTGTCGATGACATTAACATTTTAATCTGGCCAGGTGTAAATACCTTACGCAGAGCATCAATGGCTATTGTTTCCGCCTCTTTATGCCTATTCTTTGCCATTTTTTCAACTTCTGTTTGCAACTGTGTAACTTGTATACTTAAACCTTGATTTTTTTCTTCTAAGAATTCTTTTTCTTCTAAAAGATTTTTATTTTTGTTTAGGAGTTCTTGGTTCCGTTTCTCCGTATTTCTTAATTGCATCAATACCGTTTCAACATCAACATTTGCATTATTGCCAATCTCTTGCATTCTGTAAAATACATAATAATACTTTTCATAACAATACATATTAACAAATTAAATATGATTCAAACCTATTAAATAATAATTTTAAAGAAACATTTAATTACATACATCTCTTGTGGCACCGCTTTATTTTGCTCTTCCATACTTTGTATAGCTGGTTTATCTATATTTTTTGCAACTTCTTCCATATCTTGTATAGAATTTCCTTCCACATTCTTTACAGCTTGATCCTTATTTTGTGTTTTGTTTGT
This sequence comes from Temnothorax longispinosus, assembly GCF_030848805.1. Taxonomy (NCBI): domain Eukaryota; kingdom Metazoa; phylum Arthropoda; class Insecta; order Hymenoptera; family Formicidae; genus Temnothorax; species Temnothorax longispinosus. Next base: position 12,556,914 of record NC_092367.1, on the reverse strand, counting down.
TTCCACATTTATTAAAATTTTTTCTTGCGATAAACGCTGTTTCTGTTGTGCGTATTGGCACGAATACGATAACCGGGGCCCCTTGATTTGACTGTGGTTTCTGGTAGTATTTTTTACGCTGAACAAAAAATTATATAGGTCTTATAGGGCTAACTGCTTTAGTTTTCGAGATATGCAGTATTAAAGCTCAAAATTAATATAACTTGGTAAATGTCTAGATTAAAAACGACCTCACCGGTGTGAGGTATGCGTGAACTATTTCGGGACTACCGCACCTCCCCCGAAAGCACGGGGGGGTGTGCGTGAACCTCGGTTCGCGTGGAAAGTGTATGCGTGAACTATTTCGGGACTACCGCACCTCCCCCGAAAGCACGGGGGGGGTGTGCGTGAACCTCGGTTCGCGTGGAAAGTCTATGCGTGAACTATTTCGGGACTACCGCACCTCCCCCGAAAGCACGGGGGGGGGGGGGTGTGCGTGAACCTCGGTTCGCGTGGAAAGTATATGCGTGAACTATTTCGGGACTACCGCACCTCCCCCGAAAGCACGGGGGGGGTGTGCGTGAACCTCGGTTCGCGTGGAAAGTGTATGCGTGAACTATTTCGACATATATATTAGTTATTATGCTTTCCAATACTCAAAATAGCTGCTATATTTTCAAAACTTTTTTTTGTTAATAACTTTTTAATGAATAACGAGCGACGGCTAAAACCTTCTAAAGGTCACTCGGGGTCGTGACTTTGACAACATATATCAAGGTCATTGAAATCGGTAAGGTCGCCCTTAGCATTTACCAAGTTATATTTATTTTGAGCTTTAATACTGCATATCTCGAAAACTAAAGCAGTTAGCCCTATAAGACCTATATAATTTTTTGTTCAGCGTAAAAAATACTACCAGAAACCACAGTCAAATCAAGGGGTTATCCCCGGTTATCGTGTTCTCCCCTGCGTATTGCACAAGTTCTGTGTATGTTGGAACAAATGACTTAACTCTGAAACAATATTATTAAAGGCATTAATTTCATTTGTACATTTATATATAGATACATACACGTTAAAATATTCACGGTACTTTAATTTTTTTGTTGTCTTCTTTGCTCTGCGACATTATATCTTTTCGCTTTTTTTCTAGATTTAATGTTGGAACAGATCCCTGTTTTAACCTTAACTCTTCTTTAGCTGGTTTATTTTGTAATCGTGGTTTTGTCTTCTCAAGCACCAAACAATTTTCATCAAAATGGATTTGGCATATCCTTGCTGTAAGCATATTATAATATTATATCATAGGTAAGACTTCCGAAAGCCCCTACCTCCGAATTTGATGAAACGGAGGTAGGGGCTATTCGGAAGTTGAGCATATCATAATATAACACATGTAATAATGACATTGTATTGAGTTGGAATTTAAAACATTAACTTAATTATCATTTTCTTTACGTTAACTTACCCGAATCAACTTTCATATCCGTTTCTTTTCTTTGGCAGGCATTAAGCGATTGCTGACGAATAGATGTTTCTTTAGGAAAAGTAAAATACTTAATTCCTTTCGTCCCATTATGATTCGTACGATTCTTACAATTTTTTACACAGCACGTTGGCATAGCTTCTCCGCAAAAATAGAATATCTAATATCTAAACACAATATAACCTTTAAACTATACTTCACAATAATATGGGGGAAGCCATATTGCTTTTGGCATCTTGGATAAAGTTCTGATTGGTCAAAGAAAATGACGGCTGCGCATCCTCGAAACTGTCTTCTAAAACCTTAGGTTTGTTCGCGTCGCATACTCCAATATACACCAGAGACACTTGGATCACGGATAAAGGGTGGCGATTGGAGCAGATGAGTTTTTGGAGTGCGTTGGAGTGAGTAGGAGCATGGTGGGGCGTGCGACGCAAACAAACCTCTTGTGTCCACGATGCTAGAACTGCGTCCAAGTTTCGCCAATGAAACTGCTGCTTTTCTGTAAGAGCCGCAAGTTGATTGGCTTAAACCGAAACTCGGACCGATTTCTAGTATCGTGTGCACAAGGCTTTACACCATGGTCGTATACATATGTATGTGTATGTATGTATACATACATATGTATGTATGTACATACATATACATATACGGTATGCCATGGCGGTATGTACGTCAGGCTCTAGGGACTTTACTCCCACTTTACCCGCCTATGACTGGATTCGGGGAGCGCGCTATTAGCGCTATTTGCTTATTCTATCCTTGTTTTACATCTGATGAGTGATAAAGACAGAATGATGCAATAGCGTTAATAGCGCTCTCCCCGAACGCAGCCTATGCGTGGCCACTCTCAATGGCCGCGGTCCACTTGACGTTACAAATGCTTTGGCCTAGTTTACACCGATCTCTTGATACGCGTATCAAATGGTATATTTGAGCTGATCAGCCAATAATCAAACTAATTTACTAGTTATTTATTATTTAATACGCGTATCGAGTGATCGGTGTAAACTAGGCCTTCGAAGCGTTCTTCTTCTCCTTCTTTCTTCATTGGAAGAAAGGAGAAGAGAAATGCTTCGGTCCGTATTCATAGTCGGATCTTATTTCAAGTAATGTCTTAAGATGCTAATACGGCTCTGTGATTGGTTCGTAACATCTTAAGATCGTACTTAAGATGGTCTTAAATATAATGCTAGGTCTACAATGCGAGTCGTAAAATCGTGAGTTGTAAGAATTGACCAATCACAGTCAATTATTCTCCTCAAATTCGATTGTAATTGGTCAATTCTTACGACTCACGACTTACGACTCACGACTTTACGACTCGCATTGTAGACCTAGCATAACTGTTGATTTCTTACTGCTTTAGTTTTTTTATGTGCCAAGGCCCTTACTTCTATAGTAAAGCCCCTTGTACGTACACTGCTAGGCAACAGGCAATAGGAACAGGGAATAGAAATCAGAAATTATGTATAAATGCAGAATAAACAGTGACACAGGCAATAGATACAGAGTTTTCGTCACGTTGAAAATTCTGTGCCTATTGCCTGTTGCCAACCAATCATAGCATTCGAATTTTTTAGCTTGTAATTAATGATTTTTTTTGTTATTTCCTGTTCCTATTGCCTGTTGCCTAGCATTGTGCAAGGAGTTTAACTTATGATAAGTGCTGGTCTACAACCTTGCTTTAAAGGATATTTAAGCTCTAACCCGTAAGAAATTGACCAATCACAATAAAATGTGAAGAGAATACTCGACTGTGATTGGTTAATTTCTCACAGCTTAGAACTTAAATACCTTTTAAAGCAAGGTTGTAGACCAGCACTAATTCACTCGTTTACGCGGAGTAAATTATCGTAAGTTATTACAAAATCCCATTTACGCGAAGGAATTATCATAAAGTTACTACATAGCGAAGGCCGAACTTCCTCGACGTCGGTAATGTCAACCAGAGAGAAACCTGAGAGCGGCCATCCGGCTTCGGGGGACGTCTGTCCTAATCTGCCCTCTGAGAAAGTGGACGTCAACTACGGCGTTACGCTCGGTAACAATCAGAGAGGACTCGGGTAACGATACATGGGTTCGTATCCATGCTATGGTTCGTGTCCGAACTACTCAGATAAAGGGGATATGCTGGTCGCGCAAGCCTTTCCTCTGTCCGTGTACGCTAGGCCCTCGGCAAGCTTCGAGCGGGGAGAGAAGGGCAGACATACGATCTGCTGTTTCTCTTGAGCTGTGACGTTGCCGCTTTGCACGGGCCGGCTTGCCGGCTATACCACGATGCCACGCATTTCGGGTATCGCGTCTCGTGTCTCGCCAAGTGCCGAGTCCCGAGTTGACAAATCGACGATACGCTATACCCGCTATATACGTTACATTTGCTTGTATACAAATTTTAATTTTTATATTTATAATTAAATAAATAAATATATATATATATATATATATATATATATATATATATATGTATGTATATATATTTGAAATTTATAAATATATAAAGATTGCAAATATAATTAATTAAATAAATATTTGTAAACATAAAAACTAAAATTCGTAAATGTAATGTATAGAAATCACCGTTCTATGCTTTTCTATCTAAAAAAGTCTTACATTAAAAACCTTTACTTTGCATAATAAATTTTAAATTTAATATTTAAATGCATACCAATAATTATATTATTAACTATATTGAGAAAAAAATGGTAGTTTATAATGTTTCTTGCACTCTTATTAAATTTATTTTACCTATGCATGTTCAAGCGGCCAAATTACGAGCAACAACAGAAGGATAATTGGATAAAAATAAAAACACTTTCTTAAATAAACGATACACATGGGTAACAGTGAGTTCTATTATAATTCTCGTATAGTTCTGAACGTGTTCTAACGTTTATTTCTAAAAAGTTCTGACGATAAGCATTATTTATTCATATTTTAAATAATTTTTATCGACCAAGAGAGACGCATTTACGGGTATGTGGGTGAGACGCTGTAGAAAATCTCGGAGTTCTGGCTTATATAAAATATTTTTCGTATAATTCTAAGCATACTAAGACAATTTCTAAAGAGTTCCGGGCATTGGCAATGTTGTATAATTTTTAAATAAATTAATAACGCACGAAAGTCAGGAATTTATCGAGAATAGGGTCTTTCTCGAGCGATAAGAATGATTTAAAAAATGAATAAATAATGCTTATTGCCAGAATAAAATGGGACAACGTTAGAACACGTTCAGAACTACACGAGAATTATAGCAGAACTCACAGAACTGCCGAAATACGGCCAGCTTCTCACCTTATTTTCGATAAATTCCTGATTTTTGAGCGGTATTAATTTATTTAAAAATTATACAACGTAGCTAGTGTTTGCTAAAGTTAATAAACATATATATACAACGTAGCTAGTGGCGGGAATTCTTTAGAAAATGCTTTAGTATGCTCAGAACTATACGAAAAATATATTATATAAGCCAAAACTCCGAGATTTCGCACAGCGTCTCATCATCTTCTGTCATGATTACTTTTCGGTTAATATTAATTTTTTTAAATATAACACAAAGATTCTAACGCTCGGAACTCTTTAGAAAATGTTTCAATATGCTCAAAACTACTCAAAAAATATTTTACATAAACCGGAACTCCGAGATTTCAACTGGCGTCTCAACCGGTATACTCGTTGCATTGTAATTTTTTTTTAGTACCTTATAATTAATTTTTTTGCTTTTATATGGCAGAACTCTTTATAGAACTGTTATAGAACTATAGATCTTGCAAAATCTGATGAGATAAACACTTTATAGAACTGTTATAGAACTATAGATCTTGCAAAATCTGATGAGATACAGTGGTGGAACTTGTGTAGGACAAAATGAGACGCTGCGTGAACATAGCGTCTCAGTTTGTACTGACGCGTTTTTTGAAAGAAGCCAGAACTCTCAATAATTTGTGAGTTTCTGCAAAATGAGGCGATAGCTTCACACACACGTTAGGAAGAGAATGTATAAAGAATTATTAACAGAGATATTTTAATTTAAAAGATCATTAAAATATATATTTTTCAGGAATGTTTTATAGAGAAACGAAGAAAGTGAATAACGTTAAACTTTGCATGTTCTCTCTTCACCTTATTTTAAAAATTTATTTTTATTTTTTAAGTAACAAAAATGCTCTCTTTTCTGTTATATCCTGGTCACTATAAATGACAGACGATGTAAATAATTCTAGCTGTTTTAGGTATCTGAAACGCAAAAAGCTAAAATTTTCTTATTCTGCAGGAGAAGTGTGGCTATCGTCTGAACTAGAACTAAATCAATATTTCCATTCTGAGCGGCTTTTTTATTTAAAATATTATAACTTTTTTCAAAATTTTATTAGTATTTTATTAAAAGAAAATGTTTATTCTAGTTCAGACGATAGCCCATATCACTTATTCTGAATAAGAAAATTTTTGGTTTTTACATTTCTGATACCTAGAACAGCTAGAATCATTTACTTCGTCTCTCATACTTACGTCTTTTAGTGATCAAGATATAATATAAAAGTAACAAAAAAGAAGAATATTTTTCTTACTTAAAAAATAAAAATAGATTTTTAAAATAAGATTAAAAGAACATGCAAAGTTTAACGTTATACGCTTTCTTCGTTCCCCTATAAAAAATTCCTGAAAAATACCTATTTTTAAAGACCTTCTCCGGCTCCAGTCATACTCAACTTGTATTCATGCTTAAAAAGTAAAATTTATTTTACTAAAGTTAATTTACTAAATATTACATATAACAACTAAAAAATAAGAAGTTAACTTCAAATCGCGTACTTTACACAAGTATTTCTCGAAAACGAGTACCGCAAGGGTATTGAAACTTATCGCATATTATTAATTTCTATTTTTATATATAAAGCATCATATACTAGTCTTTCAAAAACATTTAGAAAAAACTTTTTTCACAATTTATTAAAATGTCTGTTTCACAATACCTCGGAATAGGAATTCCGTGTTAAAAGTTAAAACTTTGAAGCTCAATATCTCAATTTTTAATACCGCAAAAGGTACTAAAATTTATACTACACATAAAGCACACCTATAAATTAATGTATATTCACAGTTTCAAGAAAATCTAGAGAAAATCGATTTTCCGGAGAACGTCCTTAAGATCTTTCAAACCAGAATACGCTCTCGTAATTTATTATTTGTCATTAACATATTTTATTATTAATCACATACATATAAGTGTGAGAAAGCATATGGTACAAAATAATTTCAATATTCAAATTATTGTAATAATAAAGAAATCAATTATTTACATTTTTTTCTGTGTGTGTATGTGTGATGTTATTGACAATAGTTTCTTTGCACGTTTACATTTCTTTTGCAGATTTTTTACACGCTTAATTTTTACAAGTGTGATGTCAAATACAGACAAGATTTTTGTTTATCTGCTATAAGCGTTATTTTGAATGTAAGATTTTAATAATCAAATGTTTTTAATAATCAAACATTTTCAAACTGCAAGCGAGGGACAAGCAATATCATCTACAGCATGTATCCTTAAAATACTACGATCTTTTCTAGCAGCACTAGCCATTAGCGTATAATTTGTCCGCCGACATTACTAATTTCTTCTGCAGCAACACATAAAATGTTGAACAGTTTTCTCGAATGGTTGTAATAACGTCTGTATGTCCTTGCATTATTAATTCGTTAAGGTATTGCTCACATTCTCATTCTATTAACAAAATTTTGAAAAAAGTTATAATATTTTTAATAATATTTTTAATAAAATTTAAAACTATTAATTTAGAAATTACATCTTCTGACCAAAAGCGTTGGTCGATATTAATAATGTCTTGATGATTGATCCGAAAAAGTGCTGTGTGAATTCGACAAAGCGAGTTGGCTCTCGGTTTTTTCAATGTTCATATCGGTAAAGACGTTATATATTGCCAGTTAATGTCGATTTAAGCTGCTTTAACTGTTATTCTATTCACTGGCAAAATAAATTTATTATTCTGATTTTTAATAATATAAGAGAAATAAGACCGTTTTATGTGACCGTTATACAATCAATCAATATTAAATAAGCCGTGTACGATCCGAGCTTGGATCTTAATAGCCTAATATATTATTTTTTATGTATAATTACACGTATATTTTTTCCAATCTTAATAAATTGCGCGCTGACTAACTTGTCAGACTTACAACACAGCTCCTGTTGGAGTAGTAAATTCTTTACTATTATTTAAATCGATTTAATTAGAGGGGTGTGAGGGGATTTTATTAATCCAATAGGAACTGTGTTGTAAGTCTGACAAGTTAATCGGCGCGTATTATAGTTGATTAAAGTTGGAAAAATATGTAAATATAGTATATAAAAAATATTATTAGGCTACTATAAAATCTAAGCTCAGATTGTAAATGGTTTATTTAATATTGATTAATAATATTTTTGATAAAAAAGCCGCCTAGAACCTAGAATGAAAATATTGGTTTAGTTCTAGTTCAGACTATAGCCACATATACTTCTTCTGAATAAGAAAATTTTTGGTTTTTACGTTTCAGATACCTAGAACAGCTAGAATTATTTACACCGTCTGTCATTTATGGTGACCAGGATATAACAGAAAAGAAGAGCATTTTTGTTACTTAAAAAATAAAAATAAATTTTTAAAATAAGGTGAAGAGAGAACATGCAAAGTTTAACGTTATTCACTTTCTTCGTTTCTCTATAAAAAATTCCTGAAAAATATATATTTTAAAGATCTTTTAAATCAGTATATCTCCGTTAATAATTCTTTACATTCTCTTCCTGACAGAAGAGATTTTACCACTTCTCAATATAAATATAAATTTATCTTGTTATGGTTTTATTCGATTATTCTGGCGTTTTTATATTTGTGATTTAATTAGATTATTGTTTACTTTGTTTATATTATTAGTTCGCCAACATGTTTAATGTTTTAGTCTAGACTAATGTTTAATGTTTTAGTATGTAAACTTGAACATTAATTATCATGTTTTTTTATATTTATCTTCTTCTATCGTAGTAATCCGTTCCGAAGAAGACTAAGTACAGTCGAAACGTTAAGCATGTGTATTGTTTATTTAAGAAATTGTTTTTATTTTAATTCACTATCTCTCTGTTGTTGCTCGTGGCCGCTTATAAACATTAATAGCTAATATAAATTTAATAAGAGTAAAAAGAACATTATGAACTACTTTTTTTCTCGATATAGTTAATATGTAATTATTGTTATGCATTTAAATATTAAATTTAATTACTATTATGCTAAAGTAAAGATTTTTAATGTAAGACTGTTTTTGATATAAGAGCAAATTTGCCAGAACGGGGATTTCTATACATTACATTTACGAATTTTAGTTTTTATGTTTATAAATATTTTTTTAATTAATTATAATTGCAATCTTTATATTTATAAATTTCAAATATATATATATATATATATATATTGTATATATATTTATTTATTTATAAATATAAAAATTAAAATTTGTAAATATAAATGTAAATGTAACGTATAGCGCATCGTCGATTTGCCAACGCGAGACTCGGCATTCGGCGAGACGCGAGGAGCGATACCCGAAATGCATGGCATCGTGGCATAGCCGGCGCGTGCTAAGCAGCTACGTCACAGCTCAAGCGAGAAGGAGACAGCAGATCGTATGTCTGCCCTTCTCTCCCCGCTCGAAGCTTGCCGAGTGCCGAGTCAGCCGACTGGCCTATCTCCTCCATCTGAGTAGTTCGGACACGAACCATAGCACGGACACGAACCATGTGTGTGCCGTTACCGAGCGTAACGACGTAGTTGACGTCCACTTTCTCAGGCGGCGCGTCAGTATACGTCCGCTGGAACGGAATGATCCCGGTGGCCCGTCCGTCCTGCTACCGCATGCGTCGTAGTGTCGTGCGCTCATCGTGTGCTGCGAACGACATTTCGTATTCCAATGCCCTTTTGTCATTTCTATCTGTTTCATGTTATATCTATGTCTGTCCTTGTCTAACCAGAGGCATCTGTCTTTGTTCGATTGCTGCGCCATCTCTCGCTACACGCAATACTGCTTATCCTGTCAACCTAAATGTGCTTTTGCTTAATAAAACTTCATTTTACGGAATCTTTTTTTCTAGACGTTGAATCTTAGTTTTATTTACACGATATTGTTCCTACATGTTGTCCCTACGTCGCCTTGGTGTCATTATATATATATAAACTGCAGTAATTTTGTTATTGTCGTCAGATGACAGTTGTATGTGCCCAAATTAATAAAATTTTTAATTTTTTTTTGTTTCCGATATGAAATCGTACAACGCGATGTAGATTTTTGTGCGTACTTTAATTCTAGACCAAAAACTTGCAATTCTGTAAAGCCAATTCAAAAATTCCTTAAAATGAAAAAATGTCGGTAACTACCGCCACTATAGGATCCCTTTGTCGGGAGCACACACTTCTGCACAACGCATAACGCGTAAGCATAAGAAAATTGATTGGTCCATACACATGTGCATAAGAAAATAGACCAATCAATTTTCTTATGCTTAATACGCATTATGCGTTATGCAGAAGTGTGTGCTCCCCGCTTTAGCTGCTAAAGCAATTAGGTGTGATTGGTTGGATCCAAAGGTAAGAACCAATCACATTCTATTGCTACTTAACAGTTCAGTGAGCAGTCGTGGTCCTGGGGGTCGATTACGGTTCTTGAAACGAAGTGAAAATTACAAAAATGAACAGATTTACTAGATTTCGACCAATAAAATCATAGATACCCTAGTGAATTTCCTCACTTTTGTAACTTTCACCTCGTTTCAAGAACCGTAATAAGCTTCCTGGGAATCGATTTTGTATCTTGGGACGAGGTGAAAATTACAAAAGTGAGGAAATTCACTAGAGAATCTACAATTTCATTTGTCGAAATCTAGTAAATCTGTTCACTTTTGTAATTTTCACCTCGTCTTAAAATACAGAATCGACCCCCAGGAGGTCGATTCTGTATTTTGAGACAAGGGGTTCGATTGTGTATCTTGAAATGAGGTGAAAATTACAAAAGTGAGGAAATTCACTAGCGTATCTACGATTTAATTTATCAAAATCTAGTAAAATCTGTTCACTTTTGTAATTTTCACCTCGTTTCAAGATACACAATCGACCCAGGTGAAAATTACAAAAGTGAACAGATTTACTAGATTTCGACAAATGAAATTGTAGATTCTTTAGTGAATTTCCTAATTTTTGTAACTTTCACCTCGTCCCAAGATACAGAATCGACCCCCTGGGGGCCTATTACGTATCTTTTTACGAGGTAAAAATGCGAAAAGTGAGAGAATTTTACATTTTCACCTCGTGAAAAGATACGTAATAGGCTCCCTGGATGCACCCATTGGACGCGTTCAGCAGTCGAACGTGATTGGCTCTTACTTTTAGAACCAACCAATCAACGCAGAGTGTTGATAAGACGAACTCAACAGTTGTGTCTGCTGAACGCGGCCATTGTGCATGAGCCCTTAGGACTCTTGAGCAGAAAAGCAAAAATGGCTGGTTGGATGAGAGTTGGTCGCACCTTTTCCAGAAAATATTCGTCGGCTGCTTCTGACACTCATGCCAGTTCAGGTAGATATAAATGAAGTGTGCTAATTAATTAATTTATATATTATTTACGCATTTGAAAACAACAGTATTTATTATTCGCGTAAAATATTGCACTCTAGACAATATCTCTCATAGCAAAGTGTCATTTTTGTCAAAATATTATTAATTAGGATTCGAATGTTACTCTTTCTATTTAAATAATAGTATGAAGGCGTATCACGTTTTATGGGTAAAGAGAAAATATATGGAGGATGTCAGATAAGTTATCAATGAACATTACATAACAGTAACGTATGCTTTTCAGAGCAGACGCAGCTTTTATGGAAGAGGCTTTCATATTTCGTAGGCTTTCCAGCGATAGGACTGGCTATGGTTAATTGCTATTTGAATCATCAGGCACATCATCATGATGAACGTCCAGAATTCATCGCATATGATCATATGAGAATAAGAAGCAAGGTACATATCAAAACATGTATATGACATTAAATATGAAAAACATGGATTTCCAAGATCCTTGTTAATTCTTACTTTACATTACTATTTTATAATATATTATTTAATTTATTATTTAATTATTAATATAATATATTATTTTTAGAAATTTCCATGGGGAGATGGTAACCACAGTCTTTTCCATAATCCCAAAGCAAATCCTTTACCCGAGGGTTATGAAGAGTAGTAAGTGGTTCTATCTAGATTGTGTAATAATTACGTTGAGCACTAGCATTCTTTATAACATGTATCCTACATTATACTGGCTTATGAACAATTGAGTCAATAAATTGATAGAGATATGACATTTATATTCTTTTTCTATACAATATTTTCTTATCCGACCACTATGATTAACTTAATGTGATTATCATAAAATCACTCCCAGTGCTATTATATATATATATATTATATATATATATATATATTTTTTTTTTATACCTCTATATGAAATTTTGCCGCAATTTCTAATGTTATAAACTCTGTTAAATTTAAATTGTTTAAACAAATTTGTTTTAAATATAGAGTTTAAGAATAATAGGCATTAATACAAATTCTGTTTTTTCTTTATTAAAAATGAAATACATAACGAATTTAGTTACAGCAATATAATATTATCAGAGATGTAATAAATCTACGATATCTTTTTTTAAATCTTGTATTATAAAACATCATAAAATTACAACTTGATTTATTGTCTAATCTGATACAAAAATATCAAAAATATAAACAAGCAAAATGTCAACCAATTTTTATAAAATAGCAAATGTAATGAGCTTGATACTTACGTATTGAGCTAATTATGTATTCAAATTACTAATATAACTAAATTACCTCCTGTTATGTATATGTTATTATTACCTATATTTAAATCAAATAATTAATGCAAAATTCAAGTGAGGAATGTCTCTTATAGCTGATCATAATAAAGAAAAAATTGAAAGATATCTAATTTTCTATGTCACCATTCCTCGCAAATACAATTATGATAAACATACATCACACATATACATATTATTGAATTGTATTATTAAACGCATACATATTGTATTAATGAACATATACACATCACGCACGCACAAACACACATCTACACTTATTATTGTATTTGCATAAATGAATATATGGGTGCGATCCACTAGACACTTCAAACGCTTCAGAGCATTATTTTGTCCTTGTTTAACATTTGATAAATAAGGATGAAACGTTTCTAAGAGCGTTTGGAGCACCAAGTGGATCGCACCCGCACTGTGTATGCGCATACACATACGAAATAAATGTGTGTATATAAATATATATATATATATAAATTCGGTTTGAATATATATATATATATATATATATATATATATATATATATATATATTCAAACCGAATTAACTTAAAGTCGAACGATTGCACAGTTACAATTGAACATTATATATAAATATACCGTTATAGTTATGGAAGAAATCGCTTTAGAAAATTAAATATTATTACACTCTCAACTTTTTCGTGCTATTTCCTTTGATCGTCAACAGAATAAGAAACGTAAAATATATTAGTGTGAATTCTATATATCACATAATTTTATTTAGGAAAGTTTGGTTACAAACTAACGCGTCAACAGCTTTTATATTTAAAATATAAGTAACAATGAATACTGATTAATTGACAATGAGTTATATTCTAGTCTGAGAAGCTTAAAATCTTAGCAAATTACGGAGAATTTCAAGATGCAGATATGTGTTTTTGAATTATACGTCGATACATATAATTGGCTTATAACCTTTGCATTGCTTATAATGTTCCGTTTTCCAATGCAAAGATGAGCAACGTTTGGAGCAATAATGAGCTTCCAAGCAAGCTTGACAATACACTGTACTTTTGCGCTTGCAGCGTAAACAGGGCTTATCTACCTCATCCAGAATTCCTAGATTGTCATTTATGTCCAATGATTTTTCATCCTTTTCATTCAACGACTCCAAATTATTTTGAAGAAATGTAGTCGTATTTTCCATTGTCTCGAATAACGATGGCGATATACTCCTAATGTTTAAGATACTCGGCGTGATTGCGTCTTCGGAGGAGTCGCTTTTCACGGAAATACATTCAATATCGTCATTAAGAATATCGTTTTTAACGAAAACTTCTACATTTTTATCAATTACTTCTTCTACATTTACGTCGACGGGAGCGTCTTCTTTTTGAACGGAGTTACATGAAGAACTTCGCGATTCTTCGGTATATTTTTGGTACGTATGTTTGAGCACTTCATTGATCGTTTTAATGTTAGTGTTAGTGTCTACTTCCATCATTTCCTCTTCCATATCTTCGGAAAGTTTTAGGCAGATCGATATCTCGCTTTCTTCCGTACTCGATGCATCTTCCGGAACTTCAAATTTCGATGACATTTCCTCAAGCCGCATCTCCTCTACTTCTTCTAATAGCGATTGCCTGCTATCTTCTTTTATATCTTCAAGTTGTTCCTTTATGATATCGATCGACTGTATCGTACTTTCTGCCATATTCCACTCATCTTCAAACTTCAATGGTATTTTTTGTAACAGTATCTTATTTGCTTCTAATGGTTCTTCGTTAAATGTCTCAATATTTTGTGCTTCGGTTACAAAATCTTGAGATAAATCAGCTACGCTCTTTTCCGTACTCGATGCATCTTCCGGAACTTCAAATTTCGATGACATTTCCTCAAGATGCATCTCCTCTACTTCTAATAGCGATTGCCTGCTATCTTCTTTTATATCTTCAGATTCTTTTATGGTATCGATCGATTGTATCGTACTTTCCGCCATGTTCCATTCATCTTTAAACTTTAATGGTATTTCTTGTAGCAGTATCTTATTTACTTCTAATGGTTCTTCGTTAAGTGTTTCAATATTTTGTGCTTCGGTTACAAAATCTTGAGATGAATCAGCTACCATGTTTTTCAGAACAGATAATGGCTTTACTGTAGAATCGCATTTTATCGCATCAAATGACCATACTGAACATTGCGACATACTTGAGTTATCTTTTTCAGAACACGATACCTTATCACATTGCTCTTGCTCCTGTGATTCTCCCACACTTTCATCAATATACAGCTTCCCAGAATCAGAATCAGAATCAGAATCAGATGCTCTATCGTAGAATGCTTCTTCGCTAGAATTACTACTTTGTTTGTCCATAGAATCTTCTTGCTGTTCATTTAAATACGTTGATATTGTTTCGGCATGTTTCTCGTGTGTGGTATGTACCTGTGATATTTCCGTAGATTCGGATGTTTTTAATGGAGATGTCGATCGCCATATGTTGTTTAAAGTCGGAGATGAATCACGCGATGTATTCAATGGATCAGCCTGTATCTCTGTGGAATTTAATATTTCAATATTCTCGTTGACATCATCACGCATTCCAGCTTGTAAATTTTCACTAGATATTTCATTATATACTTCTTTACTTTGATCTTCTGTATTATATGGGGATCGTGATGTCGCATCGTTTCCTCCGCTATTATTTAATATTGCTACGTTAGAAGTTTTATGTATGCTTTCCGTTCCCACATTATTAGATTTTTCGTTTGCATTATATCTCTTCGCAATTTCTGGTTGATCTTCCATTTTCTCAGTTAACGCATCCTGTAATGAATTCAATGAACGTTGTGCAAGAAAGCTTAATTTGGGGAATTGCTTGCCAAATAAACTTGCTGTTTTTAAAGACTCGTTAATTTTTGCGTTATCTTGTGCTTCCGTTTCCGAATTCTTAGCAGACACCTCTGTAATAGAATTCTCTTCTGGTGTCCTTGTATGTCCTGGCCACGATGCTTTCAAAGACTCGTTAATTTTTGCGTTATCTTGCGTTTTTGTTTCCGAATTCTTGGTAAACACTTCTGTGATCATATTCTCTTCTGAACGTCCTAGCGACGTTGCTTTTGAGCTCTCAGACCGTTTTTCCATATTAGCCAATGAGCTTTTTTGGAATTTTTTCATTAGTGTATCATTATTCTGCTCTTGTAGTCTTGTGTCTTTTATAAGTAGTTCCTTAGCTATCGCAAACTCCGGCGTAAAGAATGACTCTTCATTTCGCTCTTCTAAATTATTCTTTATCACCGTTGGTCTCGAATTTTTCGAAATATTCGAATCAATACTTTGGTCCGAAGATTGCTTTTCTAAATTCCTATTACACGCTGAACTATTCTTATTATCTCGATTAGATTGAATCTTCGCTAACTTGTCTACGAATGTTTGCATTGTGTTTTCTTGTAATACTGACCGGTTTTGTAATGTACTGCTTTGTGAATCTTTTTCGACACATTTCTCAGTGGTTTGTGATTTTTCTATCATGTTTTGTAGGTAATTTTTTAAATTCTGAAACAAGTAATACAGTTTTAATCTCTCATAATGTGTTTGATTAAATTCTTGCTCATTAAGCGAATATTTCAATTGGTCCGACATGTAGAAATACGAACGTATTTGATCACGCAATATAATTTTCTGAATGTCTGTTAGAACCGCCGGATTAAAATTATAATTAAGATCTTTAATTGAGAACATAGCATCGTTTTTTTGTGCATATGTGCTTCTTGGTAAAATTAATAATGTATTATCTTTTTCTGAGTATAGTTTAGACATCGTATTTTGTAAAATAGTTGCTCTCTGCGTGGAAGTTCTCGGAGCAGTACCAGATGTATTTTGCGATACGTTACATGCGCTCAAGGCTCCTTGATATAAATCTTGCGGATTCATGGACGTTGCTTTCTTTTGCATGCAATCTTTACTTTGTGACTTGGGAATTTTTATTCCTTTATTCGGCACGTTTTGTGACATACTTTGCGATATTTCGTTAGTCGTTAGATCGATTGTACATATAGATGTATCCTTGGGTAGTATCAAGCGTTGACTTTTTTGCAATTTCTGCTGTACGTTTTGATCTGGCTGAATATTCTGAACGGAATATGTTTGCATATTGCAATGCGCAGATTGAGGTACAAAAGTATGATAAAGCTCGTTTGAATTCAGGTAACGATTGTATTGCGCTTTTTCCAAAGATTGGGCAGGAGGCACGTTTGCATTTCTTTGATTTACTGGTCCACACCAGCGTACGTTAGTATTCGATGATGAAATGTTACTAGTATTTACAAAAACCTGTTGAACATTCGATACACCTGCCGATGACATATAATGGCCTTGAACCGAATGATTCGTATTTCCTAAAGATTGTTGCTGATTAGCATTCGGCATACGTGAGGGTGCCACAGATGGTACGTCACATGTATATTGTTGATGATTATTTGGCCTAGGTTGTCCCGAGTGTGGTACTTGTAGAGAATTAGTCGAATTGCCAAATAATTTCTGCTGGTTGACATTTGAGGTCGTTGGCACCGGACGTGGCATTGTCGAATATTGCATGGATTTGCCACGATTTGGCACTTTTGCATCTGGATATGGAGCACCTCTCGAAAATGGCTGTGCGTTAACGCTCGGCATTGATTGTTGCTGATTAGCATTCGGCATACGTGAGGATACCACAGACGGTACGTGACATGTATATTGTTGATGAATATTTGGCATAGGTTGTCCCGAGTGTGGTACTTGTGGAGAATTAGCCGAATTGCCAAACAATTGCTGCTGATTGACGTTTGAGGTCGTTGGCATCGGACATGGCATTGTCGAATATTGCATGGATTTGCCACGATTTGGCACTTTTGCATCTGGATATGAAGCACCTCTCGAAAATGGCTGTGCGTTAACGCTCGGCATTGATGTATTCGGAACTGATGCGCCAATGTTCGGATGTTGTGATGCGTTAGATTTTGCATTGTTCTGTTGTAAGGTTTGTGTGATATAAATCATATAAGATTGTATGAGATCAGCATAACTGTTAAATTCCATCAGTGTTATTGGTTGATTTATTTGCATATATTGATTGACGAAAGTTATAGCACATTCAACATCGTTCGTGCACAACCATACCATCAACTGTTTCATATCTTGGGCTATTTGCTTTATATACGTACACATTTGTTGTGCGTATTCTGTGAAAGTACTTCTTGTATGCATACTTAGACGCTTGGATCGAATAAATTCGCGACAGTATCCGATGTGGGCGCAGATACGTTTTACCGTAATTTGTATTAAATTTGTGAAATCGTGGTTAATATTTGGAGTATTAATCCCGACCGGTGCAACTGGTGCATTTGCTCTGCGTGAGAGATACGTATGTCTAGGAGCGGTATTATATGATGGCGATTTGAATGTTGATTGAGGTGCTAATTGAGGACGTATTGAATGAGAAGTTAATTGAGAAGGTAATTGAGGATGTGTTAGTTGATATGTTAATATAGGAGATACTAATTGAGACCGTGTTGGTTGAGGGAGTGCTGATTGAAAAGGTACCGATTGAGGAGGTACTAATTGAGAACGTGTTGATTCAGATGTTAATTGAGAAGGTACTAATTGAGGACGTGTTGGTTGAGGGAGTGTTGATTGAGCAGGAACTAATTGAGGGTGTGTTGGTTGAGGGAGTGTTAAAGGAGGTACTAGTTGAGGTTGAGGTTGAACCTGAGGATGTATCGGTTGAGGACGTGTCGGTTGAGAATGTGCTAATTGAAGAGATGCTGATTGAGGACGTGTTGGTTGAGGTGCTAATTGAAGAGATGTTGTTTGAGGAGGTGCTAATTGAGGGCGTGTTGGTTGAGGAAGTGTTAATTGAGCAGGCACTAATTGAGGACGCGTTGGTTGAGGTGTTAATTGAAGAGGTACTGGTTGACAAGGTGCTAAATCAAGAGGTTCTGACTGACAGAATGTTGAGCATGCTCTGTTTGATGGAACCGATGCATTGAGACTCGTAGATTTCGCGACGTATGGATAACTAAACTTCTCAATAGATCGTGCTTTGCTGTGTGTCATATCCAAAGAAGTCCTTAGGAACAGTCCTTCTACATTAAGAGTGTCGTATGCAGCTTTAACTGACCCAGAACTGTTTTCAGTCGCCATCTGTGTTTTCTTCCGCTTGATAGACGATACATGTTCGTTCTCTTTTCCTCGATTATGTCCCATATTTCCAGTTTCCTCTAAAGTAGTATTATTTTGAGAATTTTGTTCTTCATCAGTCTTTTGTTTGTTGTCCGTGGGAGTCTTTTGTAGCTGTGCTCCGAAATCAGACGTATCACACGCAAGTTTATTTGATTCAGGACAATTCTCAGTTGTTATTGCATTGATATATTGCATTGATAGACATTCATCCCTTCCTCTTTGATTATGAACCATCGCGTTTCTACTTTCGTTTAAAATTGGATACTCTTGAAAATTTTGTCGTTGTTGAGAATTATTTACATTATCTTTAGTAGTAGTAGTAGTAGTTGTAGTAGTAGTAGTAGTAGTAGTAGTAGTAGTAGTAATAGTAGTAGTAGTAGTAGTAGTAGTAGTAGTAGTAGTAGTAGTAGTAGGAGTAGTAGTAGTAGTAGTAGTAGTAAGACTAGAATCACATACGAAATCACAACCTTCAGTCTCAACAATAACATTTTCATTATTATCTAACGGTATATTATTTTCTGGGCTTCTACTCGTGCACCTGCGCTTGGACCTTTCAGATGTTTTATGATCCATCTGAAGAAGTTTATCAAGGAGAGACCAAGTTTTTTTTAGAGAGCTTTGTGAAGACTTCCGCGATACTCGAAATTTTAATTTAGGTTTTATTTTTATTTCTATTTCCATATCGCTACTGTTATCGTCATCTGCTGAATGACTGTCCGACGCGTGATTATCATCGTAGTAATTTGAATTGCTTGAAGATTTAGACGAATTTGTCGTTCGCGTGGAAAAATATTCGTCCTGTCTTCTTTCCGAAGAATTTCCTCCTGATGTCGATGTCGTCACTGAAAACAGATCAGTTGTCTTTTCATATTTCGTAAAGTTATCATTACTTGTTAATAATAAATTTCCAACATTTTGCGACATGTCACAGCCGTCTTCCTCGCCATCGTACGATGTTGATTCATGTGCAGATGCGATTGGCAATTCCGAATTTGATGTTACATAATTTTGCATATTTTTGTATTGCGCTAAATCAACATTTTCATCTAAATTCATTTCAACCATGGACGGTATATCTTTGCTAGATTCTGCACTTTTGCTACTGTTTTCTGTATCGGCAATTAATGACGAATTCTCTATGTGGTGTTCTTTTGCCGAGACTTTGTTCTCTATATTTTCCTTCAAATTGTTAGGTATAGCCCCACGTTTACATAACAATGCTACATCTTCTATGTTTTTGTTTGGTGTAACATCGTATTTTTCGGTGCTTGTGGAAATTACAGTGTTTTTTGCTGAGGTGAATACTTGCTTTACTTCTATTTTACTTCTTTTCTTTTCCTTATGCTCTCCTACAAAAATATCGTCATCTTCTGAGGGATCGATGTTCCTTCTAGAGTCAGAATGGCGTTTCTTCAATCGAATCGGCACAGTTGTATCTAGTGATTTAGTTCCTGACGAAGAACATTCCTGGCTAACGGATATATTCTCCTCTTTTGCAGAAATAGAAATAGATTTATTTTTCGGGACAGTCTTACTTTCGGAACAAGAAAAAATTTTCCATAAAAGATATTTTTTGTGAGCAAAATTCTGTGTTTCTTCTTTTCTTAGCGATTCGTCTTTCCACGAGGAAGAGCTAGATGCTGTTTCAATATCTGATCTTTCCGCAGAAATATCTCTGCGATCTGTTGATGTAACATCGATATGAGAATCCTTTTCTGGTTTTGGAGTAAAATCCTGTATAGTGCCGTTTGACGATTCTCTTCTGGATAAATCACATTCCTGGATTTTACTTTGACAAGTTTCACTAGCGTCCTTTGCGTCGATCGATGCTGCAGTTCCAGCAACAACACTTGGAATTTGTGTGTCGGACTGTTGAGACATATCTTGTAAATTCCCTGCTCGTCGCTTCTTTTTAGCATCATCTCTGTGTTCACTTTCCGTTTTTTCCTCGTGGAACGGAAGCAAATTTTGATTACTACTGTGCGATGATTGCAACAAGTTGTTTCTGAAACATATAACAATGTGTTATATATAATAATTATAAATGTAATTAAAAAATCTAACAATTGTCTATAAGATATTTGTGTTTTCCACAACTGTGAAATTGATAATAAACTAGGTAAATAAAATAGTTAAATTAATTAGCAAAAAATATATATTTGATATATATGTATAAAAATATATATGTATATAAAATATATATTTGTTAGAGACGAATCAGGTCTGTTGCGTAATATGTGCTAATTAATACTATTTAATTAAATAGCAATAGTATTGTTGGTGTCTCATTTACGTGTACTACTTATACTTTGTTTACTCAGAATACATATAATCTTTTGTTCCTTGTACACATTGCGATAAACTTATTATTATTTATTAATATTACACACACACATTAAGTTAATAATACTAATTATTAAATAAAAAAAAAAGATTCCTCTGTTTCAGAGCAGACACTTATACACATTGATTTAGAAACACATTGATCAACATTTTAGAAATTACGACTGTTGCAGTATTCACGTAGAAACGCTGATCAAGACACGCTGCACTCAATCGACGATTATACGTATTATTACAAGTCCTGGGACGAACGAAAAAAATATCGCGAAATCACCTGCTTGCAAAGAAATGCTCGGAAGCGATGCTCCGCTTTAGAGACTTAGTTCTCTTCTTTTTAATAATGTCGTCGTGTTTGGTTTCGGATGTTCCAATCAGCAATCCCGAATCGTTACTACGGATTTCCCGTAAGTTTTATATTCCATGACCACGTCAAAAGGTGAGAACCATTCACGAAAATCCGGACTCCGGACCTTCTCGCGAGTATCGCATCGAAGTATATTTCGTCGTGAAACAGACGGCGGGATGTTGCGACGGAACGCGCAGTTTTGTCCTATGATAGGATATAGCACTTTTCTCGTGCGGCAATTTTTGTCAATGTATCATCGCAGGATCTGTTTTTATTCCAGTGTCGGATTTGCAAACACGACACGCGAAAACAATGATCATCGTCAAAGCAAATTAATAGATGTGGCTGAAAAACACAATTGCCGTGTACTATGTTATTCCACTGCTTATAGTAGTACGTCGAAGGAATCGAATATCGCTGAAACAACGAAATTTATGTATTATCGCGACAAATTTGACATTTGTTGGACTTCAAGACTAGCTAATTTTTTTAGAGGAATAAGAAAAAATGTTTCTTTGGCTTTTTAATCCTATTCATTATATTTATTTTTGTAGTCTTTTAAATTTAATTATATCTGTGTTTTCCATCTTGTTAATTATTATTATTTCGTGTTTTCTTAATAATAATTCTCAATAATAATAAAGCTTATAGTCATGGTCATTATAAGTACTTCATAACTAGTACGAATATCTACCATTCTAGATAAAACTCCTAAAGATTTTTTTATATAAAAATGTACATAATTACACATAAAATATCTTTACATGTATTTTCTGTCTCTTGTATAATCTTTATTTGTATATATAGGAAAAATAATAAAAAGAATAATTAAAAAATAGCTAAAAAAATAGCTAAAATTAAAATTGCGATTAAATTATATAATATTCTACATATAATCATATATGTATAATATTTTATATACGATTATTATATTTATATATAATTATATCTGAGCATTTTTTTCTCATTTCCTCAAACTAAGGTTTTTTGTAGCAATTTTATTACGTACTTTATTTTAAATGCTAAAAGAGATGTCGGCGGATCATTTTGCGTTTTCTGCTGGAGTTTTGACAATTGCGATGCTGACTCGTTTATCACAAAAAGACTGCTCGAGAATCCTGCTCTTCGATCCCTTCGTTATAATTAGAAAATCAGAATATGTACAGATGTTGCAGCATAATTAGAAAGCACAATTTAGATTCTAGTAAAATTAAAATAAACATACGTAAACATACATTACAAAGATCACATATCGATATTACGA
The DNA here is from genome assembly GCF_030848805.1 of Temnothorax longispinosus. Classification (NCBI taxonomy): domain Eukaryota; kingdom Metazoa; phylum Arthropoda; class Insecta; order Hymenoptera; family Formicidae; genus Temnothorax; species Temnothorax longispinosus. Next base: position 12,534,389 of record NC_092367.1, on the reverse strand, counting down.
TTTTACATTGCGATCTATCTTACATTTATTATTTTATTAAACGTCCCATATAGATACTTTCAGTTATCATAACTCAATGGCTACTCTCTGCATAATAATGAACAAATAATAATGTGCCACTAGAGAAATGTAGTGATGGGATTAAGTGTCTTGCAAGTAGATTCGAATTTATTAGCGTAGTTTTAAACTCTCTGATTACTTCGAAAAATAAAAGCAATATTTCAAGTATACTCGAACCTAGGCGAAATGGGGGTTCAAATCTTTTATAAATACTTCAAAAAACAAGAGTATTACTCCAGAACTCGAACCTGAAATATGTTCAAACCTTTTATGAGTACTTTACTAGAAATTTAATATGTATAACATGTGTCATAGTAAATATGTTAATTTAGTAAATGTATACACTTACTAGTCAATATGTCAATAAACACACATATACAGCCTACAGGATGTTTCCTTAAAGACCGCCCAGTAACTACATAGCGTTATTCATTATCAAAAATTGAGTTGAAAAGTCCTGAGCCATTTTTTTCTCTAATGATTAATAAACCAATAATTATTGAGTAGAGTCAATCCACTCAATGCCGTCTTTTAGCCGGCTGTACATCAGTGAGCCACGTGCCCGTAGTCTGCGCTCACGCATACTACTAGGCTGATAGTAAATGTATTAATGTAATATATTAATGTAATAAATTAACATAATTTTTCTGCTATACTTATGTATTATATTATCAATATGTATGTGCATACACATTGACTAGTAAGTGTATATATTTACTTACTGAATTTAACACATTTGCTGTAACATATAGGTATACACAAATATATATCTCTTTATAATAACATAACATTCAAATACTACTTGTAAAAGATTCGATTCTTTACTTTCTTTATCTTTATAGAAACTACTTATAAGTACATTTCAAATCCTGTAGGCACTCATTCTGAAATTCGAAATTGACTAATCCGGATTCGATTAGACAATTAAATGCTAAATAATTTCAATGGAAAAATATTCGTTAGAATATCTCTCATCAGTCACTAAAAATATCTTCTCGTTATTAATCGCACCAATTTCGAATATTAACTGTCGTGCAGAAAGTATTTATATATTTACTTGCTAATCCTGCGACAATTATGCGACGAAAAAGCGAACGTCTAGCCGGTACAAAGGTTTCGTCCACACTATCGGTATTTGTTTTGTAGCCTTTGAGAGCGTCGCGGTCACAGCGGGACCGACATAAACGCAAGGGAGGGGTAAAGTAACACAAAACGAAGTAAAAAAAAAAACAGAGAAGTAGTAAGAGTGTTCTCTCATCGCATAGAGCTAAGGACCCCTTCGAAAGCATTTCAAAAGCATCTGAAAGCACTTATTATTTTTGAAATCATGAGAGTTAAAAGTTATATCTATAATAATATCTATAATAGTATAATAAATTAAACAGTGAGAGAAAAGTGAGATATATTCTACATACGTGAAAAATATTGGAGTATTTTTTTTAGTAATGTCAAAATTTTGTTGTCATGCCAACTTTGAAAAACTATTTGTAAAAAACTGTTTTTTATGATCCCTGACTCATATTTCTCTCTAAATTTTAATTTAAAAACTGTAAATTGCTATGCTATAAATACTGTACTTTGAAAAAGGTATTTTACAAAATGTTATAAAATTATATAAATTATATATATATATATATATATATATATATATATATATATGTATATCAATTTATATTAATTTTCAATTATTAACCTTTAGACTGTCGGGAAAGCCATTTTTGTGGCTCTTGAGTGTGATAATAAGTTATTGTGATATTTAATAAATACTAAATATATTACTACACACACTGAGTTGTGTTCTATTCATTACCGGTGACTGTACATGTATGTATTGTAGCATACGAGCTACGCTACCCACGCAATGCGTTCTCTGCATGAGCAATGCGTTTATATTCATTCATGTTGTCAATACTGCATTAAGCCCCTTGCACAATGCCAGGCAACAAGGCAATAGAAACAGGAAATAACCAAAAAATCGTTACAATTACAATTACAACCTAAAAAATTCGAATACTATGATTGGTTGGCAACAGGCAATATAGGCACAGAATTTCCAACGTGACGGAAACTCTGTGTCTATTGCCTGTGTCACTATGTTTATTCTGCATTTATACATATGATTTCTGATTTTTATTCCCTGTTCCTATTGCCTATTGCCTAGCATTGTGCAAGGGGCTTTAGGCTCGAAATTTCACAAATCTAAGCTCAGAATTGGAATCAGCGACATCGAATACACTATTTTTTAGGAAAAAAATTTTTTTATTTGACCGTGTGTTCCCCGCGCAAGCCACTTTTGTGGCTCCGAACAAATATCGACATTTTGAGCCATATGTTATTTATATAGATAAATTTATCGGAAAAAGGACAGTATTTTAATGAAAAAATGCCAGCAGTTTAAAGGTTAACTCATATATTGATTGCAAACAATGTGACAAGCGCTTTTATACATATTTTTACCAATTGCAGCAACTTTTTGTTATGATTTGGAAAAGAAACAAAGTTAGCACATATTTCGCAGCAAAAATGATTTTCTTATTCTTACTTTATGTAATGAATATTACTTGTGCGTAATAAATAATTGATTTGAATGCTGATACATACTACGTTTACGCGAGCGTTATTTCTTTAGTAACTTACGATAATTCCTTCGCGTAAACGGAATTTTTCTTCTCGTAAACGGGATTTTGTAGTAACTTGCGATAATTTACTCCGCGTAAACGGGTGAATTATCATAAGTTATAATTACTACAGAAGTAACGCTCGCGTAAACGTAGTAACAGTTATAAATGATGTTTGAGTGAAGTATAACTAAGTATAAATATGATCTGCAGTCCGCGTAGTGATATTAGAAACTTACTCGCAAGATAAGGAAACTGACAGTCGTCTAAGAACCACGTACGGTTTGATTGCTAGCTGTACCAGTCCTTTTCGTATTTTCCGCTTTGATAGTCCTAGTTTCTGTAGATTGTCCTTCAGCTGAAACAATCATCAGATATTTCAGCATAATCCAGCGCGCGTTCCAATGTACACTGCTGGTTAAATCTATGGGTACATTACTAATATAACTAAATTAATACCCCCTGTTATACAGTATATGTTATTATTATCTATATCTAAATTAAATAATTAATGAAAAATTTAAATGAGGAACGTTTCTTATAGCTAATACTAAGAAAAGATAATAAGCTGATTATAAGAAAATAAAGAAAAAATTTTGAAAGATATCTAATTTTCTATATCACCACTTCTTGCAAATACAATTATGATAAACATTAACACTTACACATATACATATTACACATATACATATTATTGAATTGTATTATTAAATGCATATATATTGTATCAATGAACATATACGTACGAGAGAGAAAGATGATAGTGGTCATTAATGCCGCGCGCACCCACAAACACACATCAAACACTTAATATTGTATTTGCATAAGTGAATATATGGGTGCATCCACTAGATGCTTCAAACGCTTCAGAGCTTCATTTTGTCCTTGTTTAACATTTGATAAACAATAAGGATGAAATGTTTCCAAAAGCGTTTGGAGCACCGTGCACTCAACTATAGATTTTGGTCGCTGACAGTGGAATATCGAAACGCAGCCCTGTATATGTCCTGTGTTTTCTTGCCTTTACATTACACTAAGCGCCTAATATATAATTTCTACAGAATACAAGAAAAGCACCCATATTACACTATACATCTCAAAATTTATCTAGAAGAACTCCATATATATTCAAGCATGCATCAATAAATTTGTCATTACCAGATAGAATAGATTTTTGTCATTAAACTTTATATATTCTCTATATTGGAGCTGAAAAAATAAACTTCACGACAGAAGCGTGCAGTGCTAGATATGCTAATAGAGATTGCAAATTATATGCAAATTGTAATGAAATCGCATTTCAACGTTTCGGAAAAGGTCGCGGAATATTTCAGTGCGCGTCTTACAGGCTTGCCGAATATCTAGCACGGCAGTAAAACCGGCAATTAAGGCTCCTCTGGTCCCTGGTGATGCTGTCTTTATTTAATGACGAAATTCTTGCATAGTATTTCCAAATAAAAAGATATTTGCACAAAATAACACTTCAGATCACTTCAGTACACTTTAAAAATACTCCGAGTTTTATCCATTTCCCCTGACAGTTAATAAACAGTCGTAAAATGAATGTAATGCAAAACCTAACCAGGTTTATGCGCAGGACAAAAGTAAAACAGACTGTTACTTTTGTCTCGACTTATATTTTTGCCACAATTAATCAAATATTCGTTGTTATTATAAAATAACTTAACCTCTAAATATGTATCAAAATACTTAAAGGAATAGTGACTTATTTATAATATATTTATAAAACAATAAATAAGGAGGTAAATCAAATTTCCAATGAAATATTGAGAAAGAAAACACGAAATTCTTACTTTGACCGTATTTTTATGGCATCGACACAATAGACACACAACTTCTCATGACAGAACTTCGAGCACTACTGAGGTGAGGGAAGGGTTCAAAAGACATTATATAACAGCGGATAGATTCGTATCATGAATACATGAATATTATTTTTTTAGCAATCGCGTTATTTGTTACGTTGATCCCGTGTTACTTTTGTCTCTGGTCCTCCCCTACTCTATTATTATGCAAAGTTTCAGATTTATTTGAATTTCCGAGTTGCCGAATGTCCCTTGTGAGTAACAAAAAAATGCTCTTCTTTTTATGTTAGGTATATCCCGGTTACTAGGGCTGGGTTCGAAAACTTTACTCGGGTGCACACCGCGCGTCATTCTATCTTTGTTTTTTACTAAAAGTTCAACAAGGACAGAACGACGCTGGTGTGCATCCGAGTGAAGTTTTCGAACGCAGCCCAGGTAGCAAAAAAACATATTTAAGCGGTATAAATGATTCTAGCTATTCTATGTGAAACGCAAAAACCAAAAATTTTCTTATTTGGAGAACCGGTGTGCTATTGTCTATTAATTAGAACTAAACCAATATTTCACCATTTTGTCCAAAATGGCGGTCTTTATTTTATTAAAAATATTATAGTTTTTCCTCAAAATTTTGTTGGTATATTTTATAATTTTATATATATAAAAAAAGAGGATATATATATATAGTTCCGAATGACCACTGCTGGGCACTGCTTCCGATCAATCTATAGAGTTTTACACATAAGTTGTTTTCGATGTGAGAAATAAAGTACTCGTGGTCCCAACTTCGGCAAAATTAAAAAAATCCCCTGCGGAGGTTTAAAGTGTATGCGTAGAGGCAGTAGGTTCCGCCCCCCTCCGGAGGGCTCCACTACCGTTAAACTCAACACATAGTAGTTGCTTTCCATTTACACTCAAATGATCTGAGTCACTTAGTTATGTGAGTATTTTATACTCAGGTAAGATATGATTTTGTATTTACCTGCTTATTTTGGTGACAAAGCTGTCGTATAATAATACAGGTCCATAGCCTCACTTTTAATGTTCGAGTATATTAGATTCATTAAAGCACATGGTCTCGATTGTGGATAAAAACTCAGTTGAATCTCACTTGCCAGCATGCAAAACGTGTATTTGATTGAGTTATGACGTCACAAGTGAGAATTATCTGAGTTTTGATGTAAATGGAAAGCAAATAGTGTGCCTATGCAAAGTACATGCGTGACCACGCATGGAAAGTTGTAAACCCATGCATCTCGTTTCATGCGGAAAGTGTATGCGTGCCATGCGTGGAGGCAGTTAGGTCCGCCCCTTGCGGGGGGCTCCACCGCCAAAAAGACTAATCTAACCCAATCCAATTGTTGTGTGGATGGAAAAGTATACATATATGCGTGAATACAATAGATTCACACTTTCCCACCCACAACAAAATTAATGAGAGATTTATTACCTTTACCAAAAAGTCTTAGTTATAATTACCGGTAAAATTGATAAATTTGCTATAATTTATCATTTTATCATTTATCACCGTATGTTGAAAATTATACATAATAACCGATAATTATATATAATTATCGAATTTATCAATTTTACAGTAACATATATATCATATAAAATCAATTTTAGTCGATAAGAGCTGTCAAAAAAATTTTTTTCTTTATTTCCCGAAGTTGATGGGACCACGCGCCACGCGCACTTTTATTCTTCACATCAAAAACAACTTATGTGTAAAATTTTACACATCGGGAGCAGGGGTCTCATTCGGAACTACACCCGAAAACGAATAAACGTATGTTTATGTTTATGTTTATTGTAGTTCAGACAATAGCCACACTTCTTCTGAATAAGAAAATGTTTGCGTTTCAAATACCTAAAACAGCTAGAATCATTTACTTCGTCCATATACATTTTTTGCGAGCTCTTAGTGACCAGGATAGGTATAACATAAAAAAGAAGAGCGTTTTTATTACTTAGAAAATGAAAATATATTCTTAAAGTAAGGATAAAAGAACATGCAAAGCGTGTTTAGCATTATTCGCTTTTTTCACTACAAAAAATTCTTGAAAAATACCTTTTTTTATGACCTTTCAAACCAGAATATCCCCTTAAGGAAGAAAACGCTCTTAGATTCTTCTCATACGTAAGAATCGTATGTAAGCAAACCGAGTCTGCTATATATTTTCCATCTTTTTTAATGGGATTTTATTAAAATGTTTTTTTCTTATTTCTGTATTACAGATTTCTGAATTAACAAATAATTTATCCTTTTCTGTATTTAAACTTTCGCCCGTGAACATTTTCTCAAAATAGTTTTGCGCTTTATACGACACATTGGACATGAATTTGCAACGTGATGTAACTTGAGATCCATCGTGCACAACGCAGCACAGATGAGATCATCCTTAACGATAACGAAATTCTTTGCATTTCTCGTCACGCTTATATGTCTCTCTTCTCCGTGAAATCTAACATCAGTTGTATACCTTCGAAATTTCACACATTACACGTAATATTAAATTCCTTATTTTTAACAATGTTTTTTTTAATAGAGGTATAATGTTCGACCCAACTGGCCAAGTTTTATTGCTCAAAACAACGCTACGTTTCGACCGTAGATTCCGGTCCTTTTCAAGCGTATGTACTCACAAATATTGATTGGTCAGACATAAGGTCCAAACTATGTCGAATCTAAAAACTAAGCAACACAGTTGAGAGCTCCGCAATAAATATAAAAGAACATAAAAAAATATTTTTAAAAAATGTACATAATTATATAAACCTGAACTTACATATTTGTGCGTTGAAATTAAAACGATAGAATACTTGTTAAGGTATTCCTTTCATGACACCAAAGTCTTAAGAATTAACTGATTTTTTGGTACAAGAAAGTTAAAATGCATATCTTTACGCCAGAAAAAATTAAACCACATTACCGAACATATAAAGAAGAATTATGACTTTGAAAATTCGATATTTATATGTGACGTTATCGAAAAAGTATATTTTCCACATTTCAATGTAATAAGTTTATCAAATATCTTAAGATATTAAATATTAACTGCGCTACATATTCGCTAAACTCTATACTTTCGATAGTGCCGATAAAAATATAGTCACTGAATATTTAAACAAAATATTTATGTTAAAAGTTGACTTGAAATGTGGTTTATAGATGAATATTTTTAATGGTGACTTTCAAGGAATTATTTGGCAACGTTGCAAGCTGTGCGCTTATGTCACACTTCAGTTCATCGTACGGTTTATTATCAACTATTTATTATGTTTTAAAAAAGAAAAATAATCCAAAAATATATATATATCGCATAAAAAATATAAATAAAATATACAAATATAAACAAAAATATAAATATAAAAATATAAAGATAAAGATAAAGATAAAGATAAGATGTCACAAGCAGTACACCACAGTTCAGCTGCAAGCATTTTAATTTCTACAAGTCGACGTCTATTAAAAACTGGATAATTTGCAAAATCGGACTCCTTTACCAAAATATAAATTACAGTTACAATGCCAATTATCTTGTTCTTCCAGTTATTTAATTAATAATATTACCGTTTCTGTAACCTTACCTTATTGAATCTTTTCTTTGTAAAATTGATAATATTTTGAGTGCGCTGCTTCACTTTTATTTTCACAAATTGTCCCTTATTTTTGCCCACATTACTCCTCACTTTATGTTTCTTATCACTCATTATTATTATAAAATATCTCTTTGATAAAAAGAAAATGTCACAATATTCTTTGATTAATGAAGTTGACACTTACATTGATACTTTTGTCATCAACTTCACATTTTACAATTGGCGCCCTGAAAAGCAGCATTGCCATATTGTTCTGACAGTAAAATTTACCGAAAAATGAAAAATTTCTAAATACATAATATTTTCACTTTTTTCTTATAATTAAACGTAATAATCAATTATAACTTGATTTTATATGAGTTTAATGCAATATACAAGAGTTTGCTGAGGCCCTGCTTAAGCGCCTACAAAATACGCTCCTCCGTGAAAGGAATACCTTAAACGACATAATTCGTTGTGTTAGAGCCGTGCGGTGGCAAATTTCAAACTAACAAACTTGACCACAGGCCTGTTCTTTTTGACTGAAAATTGTTGCACGGTTCATCTTTCCTCTTTTTCTTTTCTCGTGGAGAGAAAAAAAGAAAAGATAAACTGTGCAAGAAGTTCAGCTAAAAAGAACAGGCCTAATATGAGACAGACCCGTGCCGTCAATAACAAACTATATCGTGGAGAGGGAAGTGGCGAAGGTTCCCTCTCCACGACATAGTTTGTTATTGACGGCACGGGTCTGTCTCATATTGTCAAGTTTGTTTTAGTTAACAAGTATAGTTAGTTAACAAGTATTCTATCGTTTTAATTTCAACGCACAAATATGTAAGTTCAGGTTTATATAATTATGTACATTCTTTTTTTATATTTTTTATATTCTTTTATATTTATTGCGGAGCTCTCAACTGTGTTGCTTAGTTTTTAGATTCGACATAGTTTGGACATTACGTCTGACCAATCATTATTTGTGAGTACATACGATTAATTGAAAAAGACCGAAATCTACGGTCGAAACGTAGCGTTGTTTTGAGCAATGAAACTTGGCCAGTTGGGTCGAACATTATACCTCTATTAATTTTTAATTATTCACTGGCGACTCAAGCTCTCTCGTTATGTTTTTTTTATTGACCAACTTAGACCCGGAGGGACTAACGGCCATATTTGAAGGAAGAAGAACGATGTTTTTTTAAACATCATTATAAAACGTGTTTGAACATGTTTAGAGTTCTTTTATATCACTTTTTCCTCTTCTTTCTTGCACTTGATGCAAAAAAAGGTAGTTTCAAAGGCAGGTAGTTCTTGCCTTCGAAAGGAAACCCTTAAAATAAATTTCCCTTTGAAACTACCTGCCGATTGTCATTCGTCGATGAAGTTAAGAAAAGTATCCTCTTCTTTATCGATTATTGTGGGACTTATAACAAAAGATGAAACGACGGAACACAAGAGCGAAAAATGGCAAATCTTCTTGAAGGAGGTATTTAGAAATATACTTAGTCCATCCGCACAATCAAATGTACATATCGTGCAGACACTTCCTCTCGTACTAAACGTTGAGAGTAACATTTACGAGCTGGATAAAACCACAAACGTCTGATAATAACCGGTTTCTGATAATATCTCTCTTATTTTTTCCTCTTCGTCCAATTAACGGAATATAATAAAAAAAAAGATGAGTCATTATATATCAGGAAAACACGATTCCGGTGATAGAAAACATTAATAATTATAGCACGCAAATGATATAGCTATTCTATTTTAAAAATAATTGCGTCATTAATATTTTTAGCATCTTGTTGCAAGCATGGCAATATAAGACGTAAGAAAAATTGGTATCAGTGAAATGAATAGTGTGGAGAAGACTATCTCGTTCAAAATGTTAGTGCATTTCGTTCTGATTTTATATAATAGTAAAAAGTATACATTTATACACTTAATACATACAGTTACTCGCATTAATATTCGGACATCATGATTTTTGAGACATCATTACTTTTTAAACATAGTTTTTGTTAGAATAAAGATTGCATGGTTTTTTTAAATTAAAAAAACACTCATTATATAATTGTTAGAAACTTAACAGAAACTTAAAATTTATTTATTTATTTATTTATTTAATTAATACAGTTTTAAACATATTAAAGAGTAAATAAGATTATGCTTAATTAATGATTCTGGGAAATCGGTTAGATTATTTCCTAAGCTTGTTTGTAAACACGAAATGTGTAGTTTAAATTTCGATGTGAGTCAGTTTCACTTAAGCATTCCTACAGACTACATGAATTAATAATTAACGCTAATGAGGGTGAAGTTCCATGGAGCCAGCATACGGCGTACCGACGCGTCAAGAAGCTTGACTAATCACAGGCTTTACGCTCGTTTTCGTTACGCCAGCACAGATGTTACGCTAGTTTTTGAAGCGTTTATGCTACAATGATACACACCCACGTACACGCATATGGAATATTGCTTCATGTATGAATGTATGTGTTAAAAATTGCGCTGAAAATTTCATCGGCTGTCCCATGGGACGTATTTACGCCGGCGTAATGATCAATAAGCCAATCATAAGACCTCTTGAGCATCCATTTTGAAAATAAGCTTTGTAAAACAACACTGTGATTGGCTTATTAATCATTACGCTGCTTAAATACGCTGGGACAGCCGATGTTTGTGCTGGCGTAACGAAAACGAACGTAAAGCCTATGATTAGCCAAGCTACAGAAGCCATACAAGCTACACGCCATACGCCGGTACGCCATACGCTGGCTCCATGGGACTTCACCCTGAGACTTAAAGGTGAAAATATTTCGTTTGATTGGCAGCTTGTTATTTAACATAACATTATGAAAAAGGCAAATCGTACCGAGAAATCGGTAAGTTACTAATTCTGAGTAAAAGCATGGTAGCAGACATTATAAAAAGATGTGTTCTTGAAGATCGCATTGAATCAATACTTCAGAAAGGACGTCCAAAATTACTACTCATAGGATAAGCGTAAAATGATTAGAAAAATAAAAAAAATCCTGAATTAAGTGCTCCAACGTTGACTACAGAATTATTTGAAGAGACTGGCAAGAAAGTACATCCTGATACAGTTCGTCGAGCATTAAAAAAAAATGATTACAACGGTAGAATTGCTCGTAAAAAGCCATTCATAAATAAGGCGAATTGTAAAAAAAGATTAATTTTCGTCAAGGAATTTATTTCTAAAAAGCAAGCCTGGAGAGAGAATGATGTTAGATTTGCCGATAAAAACAAATTTAATATTCTTGGATTTGATTAAAAATGATAAAGTAAACGAAGAATTAAAAATAAAAAATTTGAGACCAACCATGAAACACGATGGCGGAGGTTTAATGGTTTGAGGTTGTATTTTGACTAGAAAATTAGGCGAATTGGTTTTCATTGATGAAATTTTAGATAAAAATAAATATTTAGGTATAAAAACAACAACCTTACCCATTTTGGGCCCCTCGTATCTAGTAATGAGTCGCATATCAATTAATAGATCGGGTATAATAGATTATGGAAAATGTGATATTTATTGCTGAAAAGGCTGCCGGAAGCTGCAAATCGCTTAAGAAGTTAAGTTTTTTCATCTGAAGATTTTAATGAAACAAAAATATTATTTGCCCACCATATATTACTTCCACTTATCCCATCCGTACACATATCACCTCCTACCCCCTTCTTCGTACATAGGTAGAATACGATAACTACAGTCATGGATATCTTATCATAAAAAGCAGATAAAATTATAATGTTTTGAATAGGTCTCGAGAAGAGCTATAAGAATCCTTTTTTTCTAAAAAAAAGGCATGTTAAGTCGATACTCGCATATCTCGGTTTTTTGTTGCCGCTTTTCCGCGATGCCAATTGGTTCTCTCGCTACGCTTACTTCATTTGCAGCTGTCATCGTATATTTTGACAGTTGTGTGTATCAAGAAGTTAATAGTGTAATAATAATTGCATAATGTTAAAGCTAAATAGCGCGCGCGAAGCGCGCGTCTGTGGTGTCTAGTATATACAATAAAAAATAGAAAATCCCATTTAAAAAATTTAAAGTGACCTTGACTTGAACTTGGCGACGCCACCCAAAGCCAAACTCACAAGGCTGGTAAATAGACCTTTTTAAACCCTACAACTATTGTAGTTTCTGAAAAATTATTTTATAAAACTTATATTTTTCGAGATATATTTCGCCATTCCGGGACTTTTTGAACATCCTGTATAAGTATTATGGTATATATAAGTATGCCATAGTATTTCAAAGTAGTTCATATTACCTGTTACTATACATATACTGTTATTATACGGAGATGTCGTAGCTACTGAGAAATCGAATAAAAGAATTCCGTTTAGTACATTTTTCTAATGTTTCAAAGAGTGTATCTCTGAATGGCGTTGACTTAGGACCGCTTTCACCATCTCCGATTAGTTTAATCGGCCGATTATCCATTGGAACTGACCAATCGCATTTGTCGTTAAGCAGTTTGACCAATCATGGTTGGCTTAATCGGCTGATTAAACTAATCGGAGATGGTCAAACCGACCCTTAGAGGATTATGTCTATATAGAATATATCGAATATGAATATAGAGAATATATGTCTATATAGAATATGTCTATATAGAATATATCGATCGTCTAACAATAATCTTTCATTTTAGCCAAGTCTCGTTACTAAACACGAGAGGCCCAAAACCTATATAAAAATAGGCAAGGTTCTTTAATAAAAAGTGCTAATAATATGAATATAGAAAAAAGTTTCAAATTGTATCATGATAATCGCATCGTACTTCCTATGATACATTTAAACCCCTGAATAGGATGTGCTTACTGACGAACGAATTCTCCGATAGCGTGGACTTTTTTCAAACATCTCTTAACTGACTTAACTTTTTTAAACGATCAATACTTTACTGTCTTTGTTAGATCTTATCTGTTTTATAATGTAAGTTGTAAAGTATTTTTCTTTTCAGTACTTTACTCTGCAATCTCTGCATCTGATCTCTTGCTGATGTTATAATTAAAATTATACTATGTATACTAAAGAAAGCTCTCTGAATCCCGCTTATACATAAATAAATAAATAAATAATGATCCAAGACGGTGGAAAGCATAAATTGCGAGAATATCAAGAATTCAAGAATATTTAATATATAGAATGTCCCATTTTAACTTTCGTATATACCGTAATATCTCGGGAACCAATGATTTTATTGAAAAATGTTTTAGACAAAAGTTGTATGGTTTGGGGGGGGGGGGGCATCAGATGAGCTGACTAAAGAGTGACCGCAAAAACAGGCCAAAAATAGCCCCTTTTTTCACCCTTGAATTTAGACTTCTACTTGGTACTAAATGATAGTCTATAATGAGGCATGAATCCTTACAAAGTTTTAGATTGAGCCGGCTTTTTATTTTCAAGATATGGAGGGTCAAAGTTGGTGATTTCACCAACTTGCGTATTCGCTGTTTTAAAACGTTGAAATGGAAACTTACATAATAATAGGTTCAAAAAACGTATTCGTTCGCTGTTATGTGATTATTTACAGGTATACGCAAATATATGTTAGTATAAATGTGAAAAAGATATACGGTTACATTAATTTGTGCACTCATTCGGAACCTATTTTGTCTAACATTTTTTTTCAATTTTTTTACAGGATCACTCATTTTTCTGCATATCACTTCATAATCATTTAAAACCGTTTCATTTTCAGAAACTTTTATGTAAGTGTAAGCTAGGTTCTTATTTAAATAAGACGCGTCCGATATTCAACGATCTAGGCTGTGTTCGGAGAGCGCACTATCAGTGTTAGTCGCTCCATCTGCATCGTTCATTAGATAAAACGAGGATAGATTGACATAATAGCGCTGATAGTGTGCTTCTCGAACACAGTCCTAGGATGGCGGTACGCATGACAGCGAATACGCAAGTTGGTGAGATCACCAACTTTGACCCTCCATATCTTGAAAATAAAAACCCGACTCAATCTAAAACTTTCTGAGGATTCATGCCTCATTAGACTATCATTTAGTACCAAGTAGAAGTCTAAATTCAAAAGTGAAAAAAGGGGCTATTTTTACGGTCATTCTTTTGGGTCCGGCGCCCACTTTAGATCCAATAAGACCCAACTTGATTTTCTTTAATGAAAATTGCAATTTTTTTATTGTACCATCTTTTTCTACTAATTAATTTGAACAACTTTTGTCTGAAACATTTTTCTATTTGCCTAGTACTTTTTCAGATATTCAAGGAAAACTTGGTAACTTTTTCAATATTTAGCTTACGATATCTCGACAATTGTTTGTCGGAGGAAGAAGTGGTACAGGATTTTTTGACTTGATTTCGTCTCAAAAATATACTATTGCAATAGTACTCCAATTTTTTTAAATATTTGTATATACATGAAAGCTCCAAGGAGATACATACATCCTGACGATCCTGAAATATTATGGTGCAAAAGTTAAAATGGGACACTCTGTATAATTACCCAAAGGTTATATCCTCCACCACGGTTACCATATTTAAATCCTAGAAAATTTATAGGATTTATCGATCGTAATATTTGGAAACTATTTCTAACATGCTCAAATGATTGCAGCATGTTATTTAACAAAAAGTTTATTCAACAAAATACTAAATTATTTTGTTAATATAAATATAAATATTGTATTTATATTATTTGTTTTGTTAAGTGTATTTTTGCGACACCAGAATTAAGCACAATCTTATTTACTGATGTATTTAAAACTCATTTAATATGTTTCAAACTGTACTAATTAAATAAATAAAATTTACGTTTTTGATGACTATAATAAATGTTTATTTTATTAAAAAATCATGAAATTTTACTACAACAAAAAAACTATGTTTAAAAAAAATTCTCAAAAGTTATGGTGTCTGATGAATATTAAAGAAAGTAATTGTATATAACGTGCTCGCGTACATGATGTATACAACATCCTAATATGTAAAATAGCAACTGTTTATTGATTTAACAGTTAACTCATATTTTACATACGCGCTTGTTGCATATATTAACGCCACAACACGATTTTATTCTTCTTCTATCGACGCGTTTTCTGTCTATACAGAAAACATATTGAAAAAAGATTTTCACTGAATCGGTCGAATGAACATGTCGCATTTTCATAAGCGTGATAATGTATGTCGGTCGACGTCGCGGTAAGTCCTAAAAAGATAAGTGGACACTTTGGTTATACAGTGTAACATAACACCCCTCGATATCAGCAGAAGACCAGCGAAATTTAATACCGAGGTTTCTTTTTACGATATAAATCAAATTAAAATGCATAAGTGTGATTTAATCAGCATACTTGAACACGAGACTAAACATACAGATGCGTCGATTCTGCAAATATAAGATACAAGCGAAAGATGCGCGTAATTAAGAGTCAGTTTATTTAAAGGCAGAAGATTATCCTGCCTTTAAATTATGAGTCGTGGGCACACAAGTCTTTTTATCTTAACTCTAGATATACACACTAGGGTCTCCGAGACGCCAGATAAAGTTTGAAACTTTACTATTGGTAGAATAAATAAATAGGGGGGATAGGATCGCCTTGTAAAAAAAGTTTGAAGTTTATTCGGCAATATTTAAGCGGCAAACTTTTTTTGTACTTTGAAATGTGCTCTTTCAAAATCTGCAAAGTTTTCTTGATTATCTCTATTAGCAAAAAAGATATATTATTAGATAATTTTTTAAGCAATTACAGTAAAATGACATTTTTTCTATTGAGTGATTACAATTCTTCAACGCGTTTATTGGTATTTATTATAACTTTAGACTAATTTTGAATAAACGTACATATTTTTCAGTTTATTTACGATTTGAAGAAAAAAAGGCAATCAAAATACAATGATTTTCTTAAAAGTTATAGTAAAAAAAGTAGCAAGGGTCCTCCAGACCCCAGTGTGTCATCTACGTATCCGAGAAATAAGTATGTATACCTAGGATTAAGATAAATATTATCATAATGATGAACGTATGTTTAATATGTGCGTTAGATGATACAGCTGCACAAACATAGATCATAGATGTTTAGACTGCGATTATCGACACTTTTTTTTCGAAATAAGTAGTAAATAATTCTCAAAATAATCATAAATAAAATTCTATAAAATTTATTTAAATACGTCTGATGTGTTTATAATTTTATAATAAGGGTTTTCAACCTTTTTTGTCAAGAGGGGCGCATTAAGGGTCCGTTCCTCTCAGTAGGTCCAAAAAATAGGTGATTTTTGTGAATTTTTTGTGGAGAAAGTAAACAAAATAAATCATTCAATATTTTTGGATTATATTTATGATACTTTTAAGTAGTTATACAAATTTTTTCAGCCCATTTAAATAATTTGGCGAAGCGGGATACTGGGCAACGCGCGGAATAGGTTGCTCCACGGCGGAAGTCCTCCAGGTCGTAAAATGTCTCTGAAACATCGAATCAATCGATTTTCCTGTTCAGTACAAGTGTCCCTATAGAGTAGACTAAAAAAATTATTTTGAATAAAAATTCATAAAATGGCGGCAGTTAAAAAAAAAATTAATTTTCACTATAAATTTTTAATACTTTTTTTGCTTATAAAAAATTAAATATTGCATATATCGATATGATTGTAGCCTACTCTATAGGGACACTTGTACTGAACAGGAAAATCGATTGATTCGATGTTTCAGACACATTTTACGACCTGGAGGACTTCCGCCATGGAGCAACCTATTCCGCGCCCAGGTCGCCGTTGCCCGCTTCGCCAAATTATTTAAATGGGCTGAAAAATTTGTATTACTACTTAAAAGTATCATAAATATAATCCAAAAATATTGAAGGATTTATTTTGTTTACTTTCTCCACAAAAAATTCACAAAAATCACCTATTTTTTTGGACCTACTGAGAGGAACAGACCCTTAAAATTAGTACTGACTGGAGAAGGGGAAGGGCAAATAAGTGTTTTATTTTTGAAAATCACATAAAAATAAAATATTTTTATATTTTAAAATTCTCTTATATTATAAAAGTCCTATCAAAACAAACGCCTCGAAGCTAAAAGTTACGGAGCTGTACATATGTGTAACGCTAGCCGAGCTGTATTTATTTCGCAATAAATTAGTTCTTTCAAATGAGCTTGTGTTTAATTTCCGGCGGGAGCGCACGGAAGCAAGTGCGAGTGCGAGTGTGAGTGTGCCACAGGCGCGATACTGCCGGGAGCGTAACATTGTTACGGGCTGCGTTTCAATATTTACTACCGGTACTGAAGATCTGTACGTGACGCAAATCATAAATTTTCAATACTGACAATGAATATCGGAACGCATCCTTGGGGGCTCGTCTGGGATCAAACGCAGCGTAGTGACGATGGAATATGTTTACGATGACGACAATTTAATTCCAGCAAGAGACCCTTAGGCGGACACATCGGAGCCTACAATGGAAACGGCGCGGCGTAATAGCCGTTCAGCAAGAGATAACAGTTGGGCGGAGAAAGATATCGAGTACGCGATGATGCTGCGCTTGCGAGAAGAGGAGCGTCTTTAGAAAAATACCCGGCTAACCCAGGTAGCAGAGTGATGTCAAATGACATAATAACGTCTTGATGATATCTCTGATGTCAATAATATGTCATTAAAGTGTCTTTAGACATCATCCTGCTACCTGTATCCCTATTCTGTAACTCTTAACGACAAGTTCGTTATCGTTATATTGTCGTTGCGCAGATGCAGATATGTGGTAAAAAAGCAGCGCAACGACAATAGAACGATAATGAAGCTGTCGTCAAGAATTGCAAAATTATTCTTCAGGGAAATTCTTTCTTATAATTTCCTTAGGGAAACGGATCTCGTACTATGAATACGGGAGATACGAGGGGAGAGTAAATCGCGCGCGCGGAGCCCGCGGAGTGTAAATTTAAGGTTCCTATTTACTCACCATTACTATCTCAAATTGTGACGTCAGAAGCGAGAAAATACATATATAATAAAAATTCTTGAATGAATATATTCAAATGGAAATATGTTTCAATAATGCCCGATCTACAATAGCTGTAGTAAGCTGTAGTAAGCCTCAAGATGTAAGAAATTGACCATTCACAGTCGATTATTCTCCTCACATTCGCCTGTAATTGGTCAATTTCTTACGGCTTGAGGCTTACTACAGTTATTGTAGATCGGGCATAAAGCAACACTTGCAATCGATAGAACCGATTTGTAAAATATATCGAAAACTCTCCTTTTGTTTCGTTAGTTAAGGGGATCCTAAAGTGAAGGCTGAACTTCCTCGACGTCGGTAATGTCAACATTTCTAATTCTGTTTTCTTGTCATATATCTATATCTGTCCTTGTCTAACGAGAGGCATCTGTCTTTGTTCGATTACTGCGCCATCTCTTGCCACACGCAATATTGCTTATCCTGTCAACCTGAATGTGCTTTTGCACATATAAAAGTTATATAAAGTAATCTTTTTTTCTAGGTTTTCAATCTTAGATCTAATTGCACGATATTGTTCTTAAATGTTGTCCCTAGGTCATGCCGGTCTAATTTTGTGGATATTTATCGTGGAATTTTTGTACAAAGCAAATATTGTCGTCACGTATACCAAAAATTAACAAAAATATTAATTTTTTTTCGTTTTCGATATAAATTTGACCACCATGACCTAGATTTTGATGCGTACTTTAATTCTAGACAAGAATTTTGCATTTCTATAAAGTCAATTAAAAGATTAGTGCTAAGAAAAAAAGCCGGTATTACAGACGGCTTTAGGATCCCCTTAATAAGTAATCATATATCTAGAAATGAATTATGCATAACCAAAAACGAAATAAGCTATGTTCACAGCTAATGACAACTGTTAAATTAATAATATTTATATTATATAGAAATAAATATGATTTAATTTCTCCCCGAAACAAAAAGATTATAGTTTTCGGTATATTTTACTATTTCCAATCTGAGATAGTAATGGTGAGTGAACAGGAGCCCGACACTTGACGGGTCGGTTTTGTTGCAATCGAGAGTTCTTCTCGTAATTCGATTTAATTGCGCGCACAAACCGCTGGAAACGCATCTAAAATTGTGGCTTTTACTTCGTGTTTACAAGGAAAAACGCATACGGTTTTGAAGTCCATATATGATTTAGAAAATTTGGAGTACGCGGAGCTGAAATCAAAATTAGAATTACGTTTCGGAGAGGGGTTTTTATCTCAGAATTATTATTTATAATTTACGAGACAAAAATTCGAGAAGGATTTGGCTTTCCTTCGTTCGGAACTGAGAAGGTTCTTGTTTAGCCTGAGTGCTCCTTTAGCCAGAGTACTCCTTCGCGATAAGAGTTAAATCGTTTGTGCTCAATTTATTTCAGCTCTTTCGGACGTATTTGTAAGAAAAACTTTCCAACTGGAGGGGATTACTTCGTTGAAATTGGCAGTGGGAAGAGCAAAGGCTGTCAAAATAATTCATAGGGATGGTTTTGAGAGAGGGAGAAGGGAAAGGGAGAGAATATGAGGGGAAAGAAATAGGAGGGTATGGCTGGAAGGGATCCTGGCGTGGTAACAGCGCCAACCGGAGAGAATGTTGGACCTGTCCAAGCTGTGGAAGCTGAGACAATATACATAACCCTCGAGCACGATTAATTGGTTTCATGGTTTAATTAACCCTTTCGGTAGTGACTATAATCACTGTTCATCATACTGCTCGTTGTGGCCGAGCAGTGATTATAGTCACTGTCCACATGCTGCTCACTGCGGCCGAGCAACTTGAAATGTTAACTTGTTTCTGTTGATAAATTTTTTTAATGTTTTTGTTATTGAGTTTTATTACATATAATAATTGAAGGCGTTGAACGTCGAATGCCTAGCTCTCTCATCTGAATCGCGTATATCAGCAGATCGACACTTCGGCCATTGGAGGGCTGTTCGCGCCCCGGTCGCTCCGTACCGAAAGGGTTAAAAATCATATTATTCGAGACTGTTACTCTTCATACAATTTTGATGAATTGAAAATCAATGCTGTTGAATTTCGTGCTATTGAAAACAATGCTATTGAGTTTCGTGCTGTTATAAACTATTCGATTCAAAAACACCAGAATATAAAATTGGACACTTGGTTCCAAGAGTTTATAATAAAAAAAGCAATGAAATATCCGTGAAGTGGGTTTGTAACTATAATTATATTCTAATAATATATAGAAATCTGTACAAATAAAGTAATCAACATAGTTTTTTGTTGCATTTATAGCGTACGTTTGAGACATAAGTCGAATGGAATCTGATTTCACAGATACAGAATTGTACAGTTAATATATTGTAATTTGTAATGTGAGGAAAGTTAAATACTAAGCTTATTATTACTATAGTATATGTATAATATTGTTACGCACTCGTAGCTCGCGCTGAGAGACGCCCGTTACATTCGAGTTGCAGAACGAGGATCGTCCCTTGGTAACCGGCAGCTGTTGTTGATCAATAAGTCTCTTACAGCGAACTCGATACACTCAGTACGCACAGGTGCATATTAATTGCAACTGTGGATCGTTTGCGTCTTCGGCATTTTGAGACTATGTGGTATTTTCCAAAAATTTGTTTACCTAGAGCGCGATCGTTTAAACACTTTAAACTTATAGTTTAGACAAACTTATAGTTTAAACTTATAGTTAAGATCTTAAGGAACATCTATAAATTTTTTAAGAATTTTTGATAAAGTTTTAGGTTGTTTAATATGCCGCGCACGAAAACGACCCGCATGCCGAAAAAGAGTGTACGGTTGCAGAGTTGTATATCATGATTTAATCTCTAATCTTTAAAGTAAAATGCAAATATCTCGATTAATAAAATGCCTAATACATATTTTACCAAATAGCACAATAAAAAATATTGAGGATTTCATGATTTAACCCGTTTATATTAAACATATACTTTATATACGTTGATTTGTGTTAATACTTACGACGGCTTTAATGTGCATCAGTGGCGCACTGAGTGCATTCAATCAAATTCGCTATTATAATATCTCTATTATAATATTGCTATTGTTATAATCTCTATAGAGATTGTATTACAGTTTAAACTGTAATTGTGTGCCGAGCCGTTGGGTTGACAATTATAAGGCGTATTTCTATCCGAGCTGTATTCGATCCAAAACAAAAGGGGAACTTTATTCGGATCAAATACAGCTTGGATAGAAATACGTCTTGTCAGTCCAATGGCCCGCCACACAATCTCCAAAACTCCAAGGCGCTTATGTTGATCAACAATAGCTGTCGATTATCAAGGGATGATCCTCGTTCTTCAATTGGGTGTAACGAACGTCTCGGCGCGAGCGTAACAATATTATTATATTAGTACAACACATTATATTGTACTAATATGTAAAAACACAATATTTTGTACCTACACAACACAATTACTTAGTAGTCGGAATTAGTTACACTTTCGAGGCGATTTTCGAGAACTACGCCTACTTCTCTCTCCTTGCCTCTCCGCTCGGCCGGCGAGCTCTATTCTTATCGAATTTCTTCTATCGAAATCCTGTTTTTTAATTTTTATATACGCATGAATGTATTTATGTTGTAATTTCAACGTGACAATGAGAAATTCGATAGGAATAGATTAATAAATTAGGAAGAGCGCCCCTCGCAAGCTCTATGACAATCCCGTGCTTGAGCGGCGCGCACGTCATTTGCAGGCAAGGTCTGTAAATAAACGCGAGGTCTATCTACGGACCTTGCTTGTAACTCTTGTAGGGTTTGCCAGCCGAGCGGAGAGGCAAGGGTAGAGAAGTAAGGGTAGCTCTCGAAAATCGTCTCAAATGTGCAAATGATTTCAACCATTAACTGTCTGGCTTAAAAACACAAAGAAAATTTCCTAGAATTTTGATAATATGCTTACAATAGGATATACATATATTTTCAGACTGCTAAAAAACACAACAAGAAGAAAACAGAAGAATGTCTTACAATTACAACAATAGAAAAAAAATAAAAAAATTTTTTATATACTGTATGTTATTTCTAAATGCTAACACTTTTAACATTTTAAAAATATAATTAGTATAAAAACATTTTTATTACTTTAAACTTTATGTATATGTATATGGAGAGATAAAAGCCTTAGTGGCGTAAGACAAATTTTTAAAAATATTGACTCGTGTACATAGATGGAATCTATACAATATATAAATTGCATCTATGCACACAAGTTAATATTAAAAAAAAATTGACTTACACACCACTAAGGTTTTTTATCCCTCCATGTACAATATAAATAAAATGTGGTATATAAAAGTTAACATTTAATTTTAACATTTTTTATAATTGTTGCAATTATTATGTAGTTATAAAAAAGTATATATGTATTTATGAAATAAATTAAAACTTCTAATTAAGGCCTAATTAAAGATCAGCAATAATATACGTGCAATATAAATGCATGCAAGTAGTACGAGAGTAGTAGTTAGAATAATGATAAAATAAAATTGTTTTTATTTTTATTAAAAAATAAAAATATAAAAAATTTTTTTGTCCTTGTTTTAAAGTACTCTTCAAATTATTCAACTTTTGTTTAAACATTTTTTTCTCTCTTTTATAGTTTCGGAAATATTCGGCTCAAAGAGAAAAGCCGATTTTTTTTCGGTGGGTTGTTTCACCCCCTAAACGCGCGTATGGGCACGTATAAAAAAATAGGTGTTCCTTATTTTCATCTAAAAAACAACATACTAAAAGCTCATCAAAATCGGAGGGAGACAGTTCCGTGGGTTTCCTTGATGTTAGTATGATATTGCCATATACACTATACAGTTTTCTCTGATCGAAAGCCACTATTTCTAACACCTGTTGAACTCTAACCGACCATTAACTTTTTAGAATATAGTCAATAGAAGTTGGCTATTCTAAAAGTTAACGGTCGATTAGAGGTTAACAGACGTTGGAAATAGTGGCCCCCAAACAGAGTCTTGTAAAATCTTGTGTCCACATGATGATAGATCGCCCCGAGATCTCGGACGGCGAAAGAATTGACCAATTACATTTAAACATTTCGGTTAATTTGACCAATGTCATTGGTTAATTCTTTCTCCGTTCGAGATCTCGGAGCGATTTCTAGCATCGCGGACACAAGGCTCAAGAGCAAGAGGATAAAATATCGATCGGTACATCAATCTAAAACAGTAAAACTTTCATTTCGCAACAAGTCGCGTCGACTCTAAGTATTTGCTCTTGACATGAGCGCTGCGCACATATATATCACACGTTAACATTTTTAGTCTAATCTAAAAATTGTATTAACAAAATTTTGAAAAATAATTATACAAATATAATTTAAAAGGTTGCAAATAAAAAGTCAAAAAGTTTTAAGCGGGGAGCACACACTTCTGCACAACGCATAATGCGTAAGCATAAGAAAATTGATTGGTCAATAGACATGTGCATAAGGAAATAGACCAATCAATTTTCTTATGCTTACAGCTTACGCATTATGCGTTGTGCAGAAGTGTGTGCTCCCCGCTTTAGAGTCAACTTTTATGCCACAACTATGCAATTGAAGAAATGAGATATGTGATGTTAGCGCTAATACGAGGGCAATGGAGGGCTAATGGAGGGCTAATACGATAACAAACAGCGCGGCGCAGGGCTAACACTGACGTTCGTTTAGTGAAATGAGGCGCAGGGCTAACACGAGGACAATGGAGAGTTAACGGTGTATAGGTCAAGATCGCGCAAGCTTGAACTTTTCTTACGTTGCGGTGAAGTTTTTTTATTATAACACAGAATTGTCTCATGACACGTCAATGCAACATCAAAATAACATACAACGGCCGTATCTCGAGATATCGGTACCTTATATGATTCGCGGCGACATCCTCGGCAAATGTAGCCGCTGATCGAATCCTGAAGTAAACCCTGTAGTTTTTGCGCGAAGATCCATGAAAACGTCAGCTTCAGATGTTTACAATCGTGTGTCACGTGCTCGAAAAGCTCGCAGCAACGATTTCTCGTCTCCGTACTCTCCGTTTCGTTTCTCACGCAACTGACGCAACGCGCGTCTCGTTTCGCGCACACTGACATCGCGACGCGTGCGACGGTAACGATAATAAGCCGGAATAAGAAGCTTGATTGATCTACACCATGCCTTTCGCGTTCATTATCCAGATATCACTTACACTACTATCGCTGGTCGGAATCGATTTCTTTCGCGAAAATGTGAAATCTGGATCTTCCTTCACATTAGACTTTTCCCTCTCTAAACCTGAGTGACGCAATCGTTTGTTGATATAAGCCAACAAAAACCACGCAATAAAATTAAAAAGATAAACGATAAAGGATTCCAATCGTCGCCTTTATCTGCAGAATGTTTAGACTAGACCTTAGACTAAACCAGACCCTGTAGCCCGTAGAAGGATCGAGAGATCCTTCTACCTGCTCATAGCACGGATTACTTCGTAGTTCGTCAGTTCGTTCCCTTCGTAATATGATTCCTTGACGTCCCCCAACGTCCCGTCAGTGAATATATACTATACTGGAATGTGAATCTATTGATGTACTCTAGTACAAAATGAGATGGAGAATTATGGCCAGACCGTCCTTTTCTGTTGCTGCACTTTTCGAGAGCAATTGAACCATTGGCCAATCAAAAGTTCGCTAAACAGAGACAGAAATGGACGCAATAACCTGTCTCTTTCTTCTTGTGGCCCGAGGAGTTCACATTCCAGTATAATACTTCACTGCGTCCCATTCACATATATTTTAGCAACTGATATCATTTTAATTTATGATTCAGACGTAATACAAAAGTGCAAAATTGCTCACAAGACAAAACTTGACAAAAAGAATTGAAATAGGCATAAAGAAACGAAAAGCGGCTAATTAACTAACGTCCCATAACACATATTTTCCAATATTATAGTATATTCCAATATTATAGACTGCGGTCCGATTCTGTCTTCGTTGCACATCGATTATTAAACGAAGATAGAGCGATGGTTTCAACGCTGTGAGCATGAATCAGATCACAGTCATAGTATATAACCAAACAGTATATTGACCAATCAAAAGCGTTACACAATTTCTGTTACACGGGATTGAACTTCTGATTGGTTACGCGGTTACGTGTTACGCGCAAAATACGTGTCATAGGCCGGTATTCATATTTCACAGTCGGTTCTTATTTCAAGATCGTCTTAAAAGTAATGTCTTAAGATGCTAATACGGCTGTGATTGGTTCATGACATCTTAAAACGGTCTTAAACATAAAAAGTGACTATGAATATCGGCTATAGGACACGCCACTTTCACGAGAAAGACGCTACTAAACCTTTCACTCTACCCAAACGCCAACTGTAGCCAGCATCCATGAAATGGTTCGTCGATACTAGCGCCGGTTACACTCGATTACTCTTGTCAGTACTAACCCCGGATGTATATAACGATGCGTAAAAGAAACAGTCTATTGATACTTGATACTAAGTATCTCGGGTGAAAAAAATCTCTTATAATATCCTATAACATTTTTAAGAATTTTTAATATCTTAAGTTTATGAACATCTCTTTAAAAAAATTCCTTTAACTTCTTCAGATTTTATATAAGTTTTCTTCGAAAATTATAAAATGAGAATTCTAGCTTACATTTCAGAATTTACACTTTTATAAAGAATAATATAATTTCTGAAAAAGTTATAAAATTATATGAAAATTGTGAAAAACTTAAAAATTTATATGTAAAAATTTTGTAAAGTTACATAAAGAATCCTAACACAAATTTTTATTAGAAATCGTCTATAGTAAAAAGCTGATGCAGACAGAACAAATTGTCTTCGTATAAATTTTATTTTTCTTTTATACTTGAAAAATTTTATCTTCAATGCAAAGAGTCAATCCTTCGGGATAGTGTCACCTAGTTTTTTTCCCCCAAACAATCACCTGGGATATTTTTTATGCTCCAATCTAGTCACTATTATTAACTACTATCTTGATAATTCTACGATTTATTAATATTTGAGATCATTATGTACGTATATAGATTTATTCAATATTTTCTAAAAAAAGTAAGGAAAAATAAAAAAGGTTAGGATTCTCAATCAGTAAAGAAGACTGTAACTGTTATTGAGCTTCGATTTCTCATTGTTATAGGCGCACAAAAGTCACCCCAGGTGACTATACACCTAGGTTAAAGTTAAAATGGTGGATTAAAGGCCCGGGCACATAAAAAAACTTAAGCAGTAAAAAAATCAATGGTATGTAATTTGTTTACTGCTAACGTCTCACTACTTAAGTTTTTCTATGTGCCCGGGCTTTAACTAAAGGGTGCATCATGATTCATGATTGCTCTGAGACGTAAGCTAGAGACATTTCCATACTACATAGGTTAAATTGCATTCCGATATTTACTGTCAGTAACTGTCAGTACTGAAAATCTATTGTATACGTGACGTAAAATATAGAAAAATATAGATTTTCAGTACTGACAGTGAATATCGCGGAATGCAGTATCATAATCGCTATATTCGGTTGACATTGCCTTAGCAAAAGGATTAACGATTATTTTAAGGATTACGAAGTTCGAGAGTTTCTCTTGGATTGCAATACTTAATACTTAATCCCTTTTAGATAGAAGAATGTCTCTTATAAGTTTTGTTTTTAAAGAAATATTTAAAAACGTGCTGTAGATTTATTATAAGCTAGAACTAAAATCTTCAGGTCTTAAATTTTATGACGCCCTGGTGTCATAAAACCCACCGACGTTTTGCTACAGGCCTGGTCAAACCTGGTCAACCTCGAGCTCCGGAGCTGGCCTGTTTTATTTATCTTTAACAGTCATAAAATTGTATAAATAATTAATTTCCATTTATTGCATCCATTCCCAGCAAATACAAAGTAGTCATAAATGTATGTACAAAACGACACACACATGCTTAAATATACAACGACATATATGTAACTGATGACATAATTGTTACTTTGTAAGAGTTTTTGTCGATGTTTCAAGTCCCCCTATTTCACGTATCGTTTTTGCCCGTTCTGTCATATTTAATTGTTTTGCGTCAAACAACTCTCGTGTGAATGAAAAAGCTGCAAACGTATCCAATGTTTCGTTTTTTGCATCCCGAAAAAATTCCGACAGTTTCGTTCCGGCAGATTGACTCAAATCTTTCCACAATTTATTCACATCGAATAATTTCGCATTATGCGTTAACGCCGAACGCGCTGTTTGCGAAATATGGTCTGGTCTGTAAAATTATTTAAAAATTTAAATATTAGAGTCCATATCCAATCCGAGAATCCGATTTAAGCATAACTGTGTGAGTATAATAGTTGATGCATTAGCAAATAAAAAGTTTATGCTTACAATATTATAACTTTTCCGCTAACGTTTTGACGATCATCTAATATAAAAGTCTTATTATTAGTAGATGTATTATATGGCGTAATCGTAGTATCATCGATCCACATTGAATCATTCTCAACGACAGAGGGTGCAGATGTCGCTGTTACAGTATCGTAATTCGAGCTATTAAGGGGATCCTAAAGCCGTCTGTAATACCGGCTTTTTTTCTTAGCACTAATCTTTTAATTGACTTTATAGAAATACAAAATTCTTGTCTAGAATTAAAGTACGCATCAAAATCTAGGTCATGGTGGTCAAATTTATATCGAAAACGAAAAAAAATTAATATTTTTGTTAATTTTTGGTATACGTGACGACAATATTTGCTTTGTACAAAAATTCCACGATAAATATCCACAAAATTAGACCGGCATGACCTAGGGACAACATTTAAGAACAATATCGTGCAATTAGATCTAAGATTGAAAACCTAGAAAAAAAGATTACTTTATATAACTTTTATATGTGCAAAAGCACATTCAGGTTGACAGGATAAGCAATATTGCGTGTGGCAAGAGATGGCGCAGTAATCGAACAAAGACAGATGCCTCTCGTTAGACAAGGACAGATATAGATATATGACAAGAAAACAGAATTAGAAATGTTGACATTACCGACGTCGAGGAAGTTCAGCCTTCACTTTAGGATCCCCTTAACAGCGCTACCCTCGGTCGAGTAAAAGGCTCGAAATATTTCGTAAAATTGCGCACTACCTGGTATCTCAGAGCCTTGATCGTTCGTGAATAATACCGAAGCGTTAAACAATGAAGCGGAATGAAACGATTTACTGAAAAAATGAGATATGTGTAGATAAAAAGGCACTTTCTTTACGGAGTAGAAGTAAACATATTTATTTTCACAAACATACTTCTCACGTTTAATTGAATAATTATCCATGTCGAGAAATCTCATAATAATATCCGTGGAGTTCTGATCTTTCCTGCCCAGATGTACCGCGGACCAAGTGATAATTGTCAGAACGATTAAAAATATTGCAAACGACATCAACCACTGGGTCAATCCAAAAGCCATAGTAAAATTTATCTTTTTTATAAAAAGCGACTTCACAAACAAATCGTCCCGTGTCCCGTCAATCTTTTCTTTTTTCGGTTATACTATATTCTACGTGAAAAGGATTTGACCATTTTGAAACAAAATGTAATCTGCCGCGATATGTATTTGATCGATCAAATATAGGGGTGTGTTCAGATTCCACACCCGAGTGCTGAAAATCTATAGTGCACGTAACATATGTTGTAGGTTTTTTAGCACTCGGGTGGGGAATTCGAAGGCAGCCGTTCTAGACTAGAGGATGAGCCGACTCTTGGCTCATCGGCCTTCTATAGTGTACGTGACATAAACTATACATAAACTATAGATTTTTACCCGTCTACACCACTCACTCGGATGAGCTGAGAGTCGGCTCATCCTCCATGGAGGATGTTATGTTTGTGTGTTCATGGAGCTCGTGTCGACATTGGTGCAACGTCATGGCGCCTCCTGACAGCTGATTTTAAATGTTTTAAATCATAGAACAAAGTCGAAAAAATTTATTAATGGCAGTAGCACATATAGTACAAGATTCAATAGATTCATTATTATATCTGAAAGCGATGATGAAGAATTTGAATTTTTGAATATAAATAATCGAAAAAGAAATATGTCTAAGTTGCAAAATTATGTGGAAATAATAGTCCCAGTATTAACTGATCAAGAGTTCAAGGCTTATTTCAAGTATTAGTTAGTAATATAAATATAATTTCTTTTCTTTACAAAAAAAAAAAATAAATTAATAAAAATAAATTAAATAAAATAAATTAATATAATAAATTAATAATTATAATTAATAATTATAATATATTAATATTTAATATTTTTTTTAAATTTAATAATTGATTGTATTATTTAATAATAATGATTAATCTAATTTAAGATATCTCCTGAAACTTTTGATTATCTTCTGTCTCTAATTGAGCAAAGATTACAAAGATAAAACATTGAAATGAACTTTTAATTCACGCAGTTTCTGTTGCCATTATGGAGATTATTATTATTATAGCCACTCCAGATTCTTCGAGGTACTACTCTTTGAAATATTGTCAACTTATGAATTAGGCAATTCTTAAGTTTTTATTTTTTAATGTTCAGTTTGATTTGCAAAAAATTTAAAGTCGGTAGAAGTATTGCGTTGTATGTAACAAGACGTATTGTAATGCACTTGTTGAACTTGCGCCTATTATGATTAAATAATGGATTACGGGAGAACGAGTTGTTCAAATATGGGTATAGGATTTGAAGCCACTAGTGGTTTTTCTAAAGTCATCGGTGCTATTTTGAGATAATTTAATTTTAAATTGCTCTTGAGATTCGGCGTCCTAGAGATATATGGCTGCGTAACAATTGATATCGGACAAAATATATCCGACAAAATATCTTGGACAAAATGTCTCACCGACAAAATATCTCGCGACTAAATATCTCGCCGAAAAATAATTTCTCAAATATAACAAATATAGCTGAACATAAGGCGTTTATTGCAAACTTGTTTCGCGTGGAAAGTGTATGCGTGGAGGCAGTAGGTTCCGCCCTCCTGCGGGGGGCTCCACTATTATTAAACTAGACACATAATGTGCCTTCAAAGTACATGCGTGGGCTTTCCACGCGTGGAAAGTTGTAAACCCATGTAACAACTCGTCTCGCGTGAAAAGTGTATGCGTGGAGGCAGTAGGTTCCGCCCCCCTGCGGGGGGCTCCACTATTATTAAACTAGACACATAGTGTGCCTTCAAAGTACATGCGTGGACTTTCCACGCGTGGAAAGTTGTAAACCCATGTGGCACCTCGTTTCGCGTGGAAAGTGTATGCGTGGAGGCAGTAGGTTCCGCTCCACTCCACTATTATTAGTTATATACTAGTTATAAATTTCAAAGGCATAATTACAGCCGGACTGCTCTGACACACGATCGAATGCTTACTAATAAACAGCCAGAACATATCACAATAAGACTTCGCAGTGCGACGCCGATACACGATGGAATACAATCCACTACAAGACTACGTGAAACCGAGCGTGACACAATATCCCTGTACAATCAATGGTAATAGCTCAGTCATTTTAGGTTTTCTGTGCAAAAAAATTAGTAACCACTTTTTTTCTTTTTTAATCGCTTTATTTTGTTGTTTTAAATAACATATTAAAAATCGAGAACGATACCGGGTGTGCTAAAAAAGTTATTCAAGATCAAAGGTCACGAAAATCAGTTTTTTTGCGAAAATCTTGTTTTGTATGGCTCGGAGGTCAATTAAAGTGGTTACATAAAAGAAAGATCATGAAATTATCTACAAGAATGGTTCTATTCATTTTTTACGCACGATGAACCGTTGGCGAAATACAAAGTGACGAATGTGTACGTCGAGCGTTGTGTCCATTTCCGCACCACCTTTGAGGTAAGATACAAGGCGCGTTTCTTTTTGGTACCAAGCATTGGTCAGTATAGCCGTTTGAGTATCGCGAAAACATATTATTGTCATTTTATTTGGCTTCACAGTAATAATAATATTTTTACCATATTTTTCTATTAATTTTGTTTGGATCGTCATATCCGCAGAGGCATCTCTCCAAGCAAATCTCGCAGCTCTGCTAACGTGAATTGATCTATTCGACACCTCACATGCACAGTCACAGAATTAACGTTAGTTAAATGCTGAATGTGTTGATTAAATAGACTACGTTAATAAAAACAGTATTGAAGCATATAAAAGGCGATGCATCGACGAGAGCCCTAGTACATCTCAATGTTCTCCGCGAAAAAGACGATCAATGTCGAACTCCTTCAATTTTGAAAAATTGTGTTTGTTTTGTGCCGAACCAGCCGACAAAGCGCTTGAGAGAAAAAAAATACAACAACGTAGATCAATTATAAGTTATGTGAGTACAAATCAATTTCAAGACGCTATTATTAAAACAGCGGATACACGTGGTGACTGATTCAGCAGAATAGTGAAAGATCGCGTTAACTTCGTGTTTGATTTAAGAGCTGTAAAAGCTAAATATTATAAAAATTGTTATGTACAATTTTTAAAACATCCAACAAGCAGCAAGATAGGCCGACCAATCGACATACAAATCGCCAAGAAAATGGAAAAAATATTTTATTACATCGAAAATCACGATGATTGCCAATTCACGTTAGCAGAGCTGCGAGATTTGCTTGGAGAGATGCCTCTGCGGATATGACGATCCAAACAAAATTAATAGAAAAATATGGTAAAAATATTATTATTACTGTGAAGCCAAATAAAATGACAATAATATGTTTTCGCGATACTCAAACGGCTATACTGACCAATGCTTGGTACAAAAAAAAACGTGCCTTGTATCTTACCTCAAAAGTGGTGCGGAAATGGATACAACGCTCGACGTACACATTCGTCACTTTGTATTTCACAAACGGTTCATCGTACGTGAAAAATAAATAGAACCATTTTTGTAGAGAATTTCATGATCTTTCTTTTTTGTAACTACCTTAATTGACCTCCGAGCCATACAAAACGAGATTTTCGCAAAAAACTGATTTTCGTGACCTTTGATCTTGAATAACTTTTTTAGCACACCCGGTATCGTTCTCGATTTTTAATATGTTATTTAAAACAACGAAATAAAGCGATTAAAAAAGAAAAAAGTGGTTACTAATTTTTTTGCACAGAAGCCATATTTTCGTCTAAAATGACTGGGCTATAAGAATATTGATGCAGGGAATTATAATATATATTTTCATAATTTTTACTTTGATTTAACTGTGGTTTCTGGTAGCATTTTTTCCGCTAAACAAAAAATTATTAGGTTTTATAAGGCTAACTGCTCTAATTTTTGAGATATACAGTATTAAAGCTCATAAAGCTTAAAATAAAATGTGTGAATAGCTCAATATTTTATATTTTGTGAGATATTTTGTCGAAAATATTGTGTCGGAGAAATATTTCGAGGTGAGATATTTTTCCCGAGTTATTTTGTCGAAGATATTTTGTCGGAGATATTTAGTCGTGCTACCGAGATATATTTCAGCACAATCCATAATAATAAAATAATGATAAAACACGAATAAATCTAATAATTTATTAAATTTAATTAATTTATACAAACTTATGCAATACGTATGAATTGACAGAGAAGTTCTTTAGAGCGGAAGGAGAGAAGGAGAGGGAGGAGGACGGAGGGGGGGGAGAGAGAGAGAGAGTGTGTGTGTTCACAGAGTTCAAGACTATATTTTCGGTTGTCGAGTCAAAAAAATTAATTTTTGTCATATTTCAAAAATTAGAGGTCTTTAAAATATGTTCTTAAAATATTATGTCAAAATTCGAGAATTTTTTTGAGGCTGGAGACCGTTTACTTGACAGAAACGTAGGTAGAAAACGGAACGCGCATCCCTTCGAATTCGCGCCGGTTCAGGTATGCCGGTTGGGATACGAAGTCTTTAGATATGAAGAGGACAGCATTTCAATGCCTTCTGTACTTGTGTGTATAAGTGTGTATAAGCAACATATATTATTGTGTGTGTATAAGCAAAATGCAACAAGTGTTTCAATTCTACAATTTGGCGCATCGCGCCTAAGCATCTTCATTGTGGTTCCAAAACAATTGAAATTACTTCGTACCCAGCATTTTTAATAAAGGATTTAATACGATTTTCAAGACAATAATGGACGTAACTATTGGTCTGCAAGCTAAATTATTTGTTGATTATCACAACAGTCAGCGGTTGAAGAAACCTGCGAGAGTGTCCGCCCAAACTACTCAAGAGGCTCGAGTTGCACGAAAGGACGAATTAACAGCACTACAGGCCTTTTATGAAGATGAAGAAGGTCTACTTTATGGCCCTGAAATAGCCGACTAGCGTCAAACAGCTGTAAGTACTTAAAATTTGATAGTTAACTGTACTTGAAACTTTAAACGCGTTTTTCTCGTAGTATTTTTTTACCTGGAGACCACGATATCTCGGAAACGGATAGTTCGATTAACTTGAAATCTTCAGGATAAAGAATACAAGTCCCTTTCTAGCATAAACTAGAATTATTTTAAACCGATGTGACTGGCGAATAAATTACATTTACTTCGCCAATTACATAATAAACAGCAATGGAAGTATTAATCGACTCTTCTGGCCATTATAATTGTCAAGACAATACGACCTTGATTTGGTTCGATTATCGTCAAGACGCTCTTTTAACCAAAGATTTTGATCCTTATAAATTGATGTAATCTTTGACACTTATATATAAGCATCTCATTTAAATAATTAAATTTATTGCAAAAAATATTACCTCAGCCAGAGTACGAATCTGGAACCTTTCTCATTCCGTGAAGGGTCCAATTCGAATTCTGACACTGGATTTTTGAGAATTTTTTCAGATTTTTAAATTGTGGCCATCGATATGTCGGTTTAAAAAATTATAACTAAATCAATTTTATTTAAAAAAATCTAAGTGCATTTTAAAGTTGAAACAATAACATAAAAAATCGCCGACCAAATCCGAGAGGTCCACGATCAAACCCAGGTCGATTTGGCATGGAATGCCTCATATATTTAACCGCAAGTAATAATTTTTTCAAAAATTTATTTAATTACATTTCTTATATAAAAGAATATTTGTTGCATTATTTAATATTATAAGATAAAGATACTTTTTTATTCTGAATGTACTTATAATTCTTTAAATGATATTGTAATAATTTTAGTGCCAACTAAAAATGTCTAAATTTATTAATCTGTGTGTGTGTGTGTGTGTGTGTGTGTGTGTGTGTTTTATATAATATTATATATTACAGTTTCAGGCGAGATTTCCTTGTCAATTTAATTTACACAACTAAATAGTTAAGTTTGTTTTATTTTAATTCGCTGAATTTAATTTGCGATAAATTATTAACTTTATATAAAATATTATTTTTATTTTATTATTTATTTGGTTTTGTTTTTATTTTGTGTATAGAAGTCATGGATATTTCCTTGATTAAACGTGTTTTTTTATTCCATAATTTACGAAAGG
This sequence comes from Temnothorax longispinosus, assembly GCF_030848805.1. Classification (NCBI taxonomy): domain Eukaryota; kingdom Metazoa; phylum Arthropoda; class Insecta; order Hymenoptera; family Formicidae; genus Temnothorax; species Temnothorax longispinosus. The sequence goes on along the minus strand of NC_092367.1, from coordinate 12,499,859 downwards.
TTATTAAAAATTGCACATAATTGTTGTAAGTAAAAAAAATAAAAATAATAGTTATACGAGTGAGGGATATGTGACGGACAGCATGCATTAATTCCGTGGTTGATGATGTTCTCTATAAGAGCTACCATACCATGTGTCTTGACAGCGTTCCCTATAGAATGTACAAGAACATTATTACAAATATTAATAATAATTAGTTTATAAAAATAAACAATTTTGTAACTTGCCAGTGATGAATAACAATGTATTTCAATTTTTTCGACTTAACTGGCAAACGGGTTTCGTACAATCACGACGTTTCGACAATTAATTTATAATTATCTAGATAAAAAATCTTTTACTTACAAACAATTCTTATATTTCACTAGATTTTGAGCCCGCGCGAAGCTATTCCCCTCTCCCCAAACTCACCCATTAATTAAGAGCACCAATAAAACCCCATAAAACCCCCAACTTTTAACCCCATAGTAGCCATCTCCATAAAATTAATAATCTTTTGGTACCAGTTTCATCAAAATCATCAACAAAAAATTAGAAAAATTTTGGCACCGGTTTCAAGAAAATCGATCTATTAATAAAAAATTATCCATTAATGAAAAATTAAACTTATCCTCCAAAAATTAAAAAAATTTTGGTACTGGTTTCAAGAAAATCGGTCAATTAATATTCATTATTTCTCAAAAATTGAATAATTTCCAAACCCCGATTTCCAAATAATCGGTAACGAAAAATTATCCATAAAAATTATCCATTAAAAAAATTATCCATAAAAAAAATTCAGCTTGATATCTCAGTTTGCGGAAATTGGAGCAATCACGTACATTTTTTTTTAACAGAAATCGGAAACTCCTTTACTATTATCAATTTTTCTAATTTTATTACATTCTTTAGTTCTCTCTACTTCTATCTATATATATAAGTACCTGACGTCTTATAATTATATACGTCTATATTTCAGCTATACGCCAAGAAAGGACTTGGTTTACAATTAAAATCCGCACATCTTTATCTTTAGATGGCATAAACTCTTGTAGGCTCGTAGGACAATATCCGCTCCAAGAGTCTAATATAACACATTGAAGCTCCCAGTTGCGAGTAAAAAAACATTTGTAAACCAAGATTGAAAGTGTTGTGTAGTCAGTTTGTTTGATTTCGATGCTGCGATAAAAACATTTGCAGGCCTAAACAAAATCTCTTCTACGCGTGGTCCAAAACTTTCACTGGCTTCTTTCAATACCAAATAAAGAGGTGATTGTAACTGTCCGCTTGCAGAAATTGTAGGCATAATAGTGTAGCTGTGTGTCACTACTGATCGTGATTGAACTACACTCTCGACTGTTTTAACACCTTGTATCGTCAACGTTTTGCCTGAATGTACTTCCAAATTAAATCCACTTTCGTCTGCATTATATATATTTTGTATATCAAAAACATCTATAAATGATTTTACAAAGCTTATGAATTTTTGGCACGCAATTTGTAATTGTTCTTGATTTGTCTTGAATAAACGGTTTATAAACTTTGTTATTTTTCTTGACACTATTCCGTGCTTTCTTTTAAAATTTAATATGCACGTTGCTCCTGCTTTAAAATGAGGAAGATTAATTTCTTCTTTTACTTCTAGCGCTTATTGTCGCAGATCAAAATCATGAATAATGCTGTTTTTGTCGTTAGCGTCTTTGAATTTGTTCAAGACGTATTCAGAAATATGTAATAGTTTTTCTCTATGAGTACCTCTTTGTAGAGAGAGTTCCCATTTATACAGCTGCGACAAGGACTTTACCTTTCTAAAGCGATGTTATACTGTTGATAAAGTGTAACGTCCTTTTTTTCCACTTTTCCACAATTCAACAGCTCTTCGTTTATAGTTATTATTTACAATATTTCGTATTCTTCCGATGTACAACTATCTTCTCTCTCATCTTCATCTTCTTCAAGTTCTTCTACTTCTTCTATTTCGTCAGCTGCGACAAATTCTGCATCAAATAAGTTTAAGTCCCAATAATTCTCAAATTCTAACGTAGTGTCGGTCTGCATAGCAAATAATATGTCATCCATTGAATTTTGTATAATATTCTTTATAGTATCATGTAATTCGATTTCTTTATCATTTATGGTGTTTTTGGAAGATTTGAAATTTGGAATGAAATCATTAACATATTGAGAACATTTGCAGGATTCACACGTAACATTTTAGTTTGTTAAACTAAAAACAGATACTTTTTCTGAATTATAAAACTTTTGACAATTTTTTACACTTGAATGAATCGTTAAACTTGTTGGTACTTTATACTAAAACTATGCACAATATTTCCGATTTATATAGAGCCTTATCATCGGCGACCTTATCATCTTATATTTACATCTTTTTTATAACAGAATCTTCTGGAATATGGAAAATTACTGCAAAATATTGCGTCTAATCGCAATGCAGAGTAATCACGTACGTTGCACGTGAGGATATTTTGCAGTAATTTTTCATATTCAGAAGATTCTGGTATAAACAAGATATAAATAAAATGATAAGACTCTATATACGTCGGAAATATTGCCCGTAGTTTTAGTATAAATCATCAACCACGGAAGTAATGCACGCTGTCCGTCACATATCCCTCACTCGTATAACTATTATTTTTATTTTGTTTACTTACGACAATTATGTGCAATTTTTGATAATAACCGTAAATTAAGGAATGGAAAAACACGTTCCATAAAGGAAATAACTATGACTTCTATACACAAAATAAAAACAAAACCAAATAAATGATAATATAAAATTAATATTTTATATAAAATTAATAATTTATCGCAAATTAAATTCAGCGAATTCTAATAAAACAAACTTAACTATTTAATTGTGTAAATTAAATTGACAAGGAAATCTTGCCTGAGAAACGGTAATATATATTATATAAAACAAACACACACACACACACACACACACACACACAGGTGAATAAAAGACATTTTTAGTGGGCACTAAAATTATTACAATATTATTTAAAAAATTATAAGTACGTTCAGAATAAAAGTATACTTTATTTTATAATATTAAATAACGCAACAAATATTTTTTTATATAAAAGTTGCAAAAAAATAAATTTAAAAAAAATTATTACTTGCGGTTAAACGTATAGGTGTTCTTATTATAAAACTTTCCACACAAATAAGGGAGGGGGGTAAATCGATGAAATTTGTTCCGTTACGACCCAAAAATAGTTCTAAAGAGCGAAATCTCCCCTTATATATAGAGCAACTTTTTGCTTTTCTCGATATATCTCGTAAAGTAAGTAAAACTTTTATAGGAAACATTTTTTGATATCTCAACACGGAGAGAACTTTTTGTTATGTTTTACCCTTAAATTCACTACAAACTTGAGACAACTTGGCAACCAAGGAATTTTTAAAATATACAAAAGACATTTTACAAACAACGTGATAAAAATTACCAAGCAGACTGGTAAATTTTGGAAAATTATTGAAATTTCTTAGATATATTTTAGTAAAATTAATCAAACATATTTTATATTTTAATGTAATAGATATTAATATTTTTTATTATGGTAGATATTAATCAGAATAGCTCGCATAAAATTCTTGGTGGTACATGTTGTCCCACAACTACCACGATTTCACGGTAAATTTTAAGAGAAAATTCTCTCCGTGAAATATTTTTCGAGATATATCGAGAAAAGTAAAAAGCCGCTCTACATATAAAAGATGGTTTTTACCCCTCAGAACCGTTTTTGGGCAGCAACAAAAATTTCTAAATTTATCTTTTTACCCCCCCCCCTCCAACATATGTGGAAAGTTTCATTAAAATCTGAATTTTCCACTTCGCGAGGTTTTCTTATAAGTTTATGTTTTCCTTAGTGGTTTGCCAGCTTAATTTTACGTTAGATTTTAATATTGAAATGTCATTTGGGACAAAATGATCCCTCCATGGATGTACAAAACGATCCCAGGATTATTTTAACCCAACCTATTTGTGCTAGATGATTATTCTTGTGACTTTTGTATCTCCAATTTCTTTGGTAAATAATTTTATTGTATAATTCTATAATTTTTTATTTCATTTTCTTTATTTTATTTTTTTATAATTTTTATTTACTCGACAATCATAGTTTTATCTAATGTTCAAAATTTTTAATTGAATGTGCAATTTCGAAAAGGACACATCTCTGAAAATTAAAACTTTTCAGGAATGAAAAAAAAATAATTTTTTAAACTATTGCACCCAGTGATACAAAACTTTACAATTTGCATTTTAGGGTCAAATCACAATAAAATATAAAAGAAAAAATATTTAAGGTATTATTATATGATTTCTTTTGCCTATTTTATTTTCGAGATGTGCCCTTTTCGCAATTCATGGAAAAAATTAATAATAATTTTATAGAAATGTATAAAATCAGAGGATTCTACAGTAAAACAACAAGGTACAATAGAAAAACATATGTATTAATTGACAAATACTAGCTGACAATGAGTATGACAAGAAAAATACATAAGGAAATAAAATATTTTTGATCTGAAAATATCTTTCTTTCAACGTAGAAATCTTAAAATAAGGATATTGTGTTAAACTTACTTGAAGAATACTTGCTTGAAGAAAACTTGCTTGAATGAAGTCATAGTGCAACCGAGAAAAAATGTTGAAATAAAAAGTTGAAATTCATATAAGAAGATTATAGTGATCTTGCTTATATATGAAACAATCTATATCTTTTTATAAGAATTTCAACTTTTTATTTCATTTTTTTCTTGGTTGCACTATATAATGACTTCATTCAAGCAAATATTTTTCAAGTAAGTTTAACGCAATTATAATCTCATTTCAAGATTTCCACGTTGAAACTAAAGATATTTTCAAATCAAGAATATTCTTTTTTCCTGTGTAGAATACAAAAATCATGTCAGAAACATTTCATGTAATTTTGTAATGTTTAGCGAAAACGACAACTATTGTTTCGTGACATCATTAGAATAATGAATTAGGGCACATGTCATAGAGATGTGCTTTTTTCGAAATTATTGTTGAACAGAATTCCTGACATCGGTGTATACTGATGCAAGTTGAGTGCCCTTTTCGCACAAAAGATGTGCAGACGTAATTAGAATATATGTATATTAGTGAAAAAATCTATAAACCAAAAAATGTGAGATATGCCCTTTTCGAAATTGCACATTTAATTTAATATTGTGTTTCAATTTTAACCCTTCGTGTGTAACGTCGGGTCACTCGTGCCCTGGCGAAAGTGACTGTCCCCTGTAGCTCAAAGGGAGGGGGAGGGGGCGGGACCAAACTATACTGAAAAAAATTGTATACTACTAAGCTACTAGCTCCCCAAGCGCCGACGGTCTAGTGCGTAAACAGCCGTTGTGAGAGCCAAACGAAATTTTGAAAGTGCACGAGTGACCCGACGTTACACATTACGTTGATTAAAAATAGCAGGTGAGTAAAATGTTTATTTTAATTTGGATGTTTTTTTTACTAAAAATTCATGTTTTTTCATTGGGAATTGATAGATTAATCTTAGTTATCGATAAATAATATGTTTTGACTGTGCACAATAATTTAGCCTCGATATAATTTTTTCATATTTTTGTACTTTTTTATAATTTTGTAATAAATAATTGTGATTGATTACATTTTCATGACGAAACGTGATTAAAAATGAATAAAATGTGTATTTTACTGTAATTTATACCTATTTACGTACTTTCAAAAAACGTGATTTTGATGCTCAAAACTTAAGCATCCCATTAATTTATACATACTTCCAATATTTTTTTCTTTAAAGTTCTATTCTTAAACTTTAATTTCTTTTTTTCTTTTTTTTAATATATTAATTTTTGCCAAAGTTACGATTTTTTGAAGAAAATAGTCCATTCTTCACGTTTTTATTTGTTTATATAAATATATTGTTTAAACAAATGAAAAAATCGGCAATATAGCGATTGATCCTTAAAGTAGGATAGTTAATAAGGTAACATGAATTTTTTCAGATTTTTTTAGAACACTTTAAAGTATTTTTTAGGCGTCGGACACGAGTGACCCGACGTTACACACTACAGGTGCCGAAAAAGACATTACACACGAAGGGTTAATTACGTTAATTATAATAATATATTTTTTATGATAATAAATAATGTACTAACCTATTTTTGTGTTCTTTATTCAATCCTTAATACACTGGAAAAAATGATCCTTAGGGATTATTTTGTCCACACCCCAGGGATCTTTTTGTATATCTCTGGTACCAAATAATCCTTTTACAGAATTTTGGTAAAAAAAAACAATCCTACCTAGCAACATTAATTCAAAACTCTGTTCAATTAGTTGTAGTTAAATAACCAATAAACCAAAAACCATTAAAGATATAAATAGAAATACATTATTCTATACCATTAATTGACTTCTCATCAATGTTTATTGTTTGGAACAATACTTTATTACCGTTGCGTTCAAACCTCGAAATTCGCGGAAATTTCTGGAAAGCGAAGGAAAGGCTAGCCAGAGGTAGGGGTATGAAAAGACGCGACGTAATACAGATACTTACTGTTATCTCGAGTACACGCACGGAGGCGCGTGTCTCTTCTTCTTCTTTTTTCTTCATATGACTCCAATCCCCTCACTCAGGTTCAATTCGGCCACTAGTCGTCAGATCTAATCCAGACTCGAGCAACGAAGTCCAAGCTCAGAATATTTGAAAGATTCAATCCAAACTTGGCACTAATTGCATCAGCACTCTTCAAAATTTATTCAGAACAAAACACGTCCGCACATGTCCGCACACGTCCGCGGTCTCGACGAGACTAGGCGCGTGCCTCGACTGCCTCGACTGCCTCGACTGCCTCGAGTCGAACGCACTTTTCGATGGCTCCGGTATTATGGATCAACGTTCCGACAACGTTCTTACGAGACGCTATGACGCTTACCGAAAGCGGTGCGATCGTCGGTCCTATTTCAGGTCAAGAATTCCCTATTACCTAGGATTGGACCATGTGCGACTTGAGGGTGTAAGGAGCTGAAAGGGCGAGGTCTTAACTTAAGAAATATTTTAAGTTTTTACAATCAATTCGAACATTAATTATAAAAAAGAGAAAATCAAATAGTATACAGATTGAGAGTCAGGCAAATTAAAATATAGACGGTGTGTGTGCGTGTATGTGTGTATGAATGGAATATCCGCGAAGGTTAAGCCCCTTGCACAATGCCAGGCAACAGGCAATAGGAACAAGAAATAACCAAAAAATCGTTAATTACAACCTAAAAAATTCGAATACTATGATTGGTTGGCAACAGGCAATAGGCACAGAATTTCCAACGTGACGGAAACTCTGTGTTTATTGCCTGTGTCACTGTTTATTCTGCATTTATACATGATTTCTGATTTCTGTTCCCTATTCCTATTGCCTATTGCCTATAGCATTGTGCAAGGGGCTTTACATTATGCGGAGGTGTTCGGGCAAGATTCTCATGGAGAAAAAATCTATGTAAAAATTAATATCCTGACCGCCAAAAATACATTTGTTTTAAATTATTTTTTGCATAGATATGCTGAATGTGTGTGTGTGTGTGTGTGTGTGTGTGTGTGTGTGTCAAATCAATTAAACTAAATCGCAACTAAAGAAATTAAAATAAAAATAGAAATAAAAGTGTCGCGCTTAAATGTATACAATTATACGTTATGAATCTGCGGTAGTCGAAATGAAATTTGAGAAATAAAATCCGAGGATCCGAGAATTCGATAGACTTTTTGTAGGAAAAGGTAGAAATGCGAGAGAAAATTTGAGGGACTTTAATACTTGCTAGTTTTTAGCGTTTTCTTCTCTCGACGGAGTTTCAAGATCTCGGGGTTCTGTGGCTCGACAATGGTTTCCGTCGACAGAGTGATTTCGTGTTGAGACTTGACGCGTACAGAGTTTAGTTTGATTGGAAAGAAAAGCCAACAAGACGCGTCGAGACTGCCCTGGCGGAAATATTTCTATACAAAATTTAAAAAACTATAAAATATAATTGCCAGAATCTATTAAATTCTACATGAATTTAAGAAGTACTACAAAATCCTACATTAAAATGCTAGAATTGGAACATTTTTGTAAATTTTTGTAGTATTCTACAAGTAAGCAGATGTTTTAATTTTTTAAGATTTTGTTTCTTCTTAAATTTTTAAAATTTGTAGATCTTTGTACTATTTTTTATAAATTGTAGTTTTTCATAAAATACTACTTGCAATAATTTCTTGATTTGAGAACATTAATTGTAATTTGTGGTACTATTTCGTAGATATTTCTACAAAAAAATAACCATTTCTACAAAAAATTAAATATTTCAACAAAAATGTACAAATTTCTATTTCTAGTTAAATTTTGTAGTTATTCATATAAATTTTTTCCGCCAGGGTGACAGAGATGGTACTTTCAAACTGTGTTTCGAATTGCGTTGCAAACTGTTGTCGTACTGTTTCCGAACTGCGTCGTACTGGAAGTGGAGTCACGGTTTTTATAGGAATTTAAGGGGGCGGGTTTAATTTTTAGGATGATTTTAATTGGTAGAGTTTTCTTTTGATTGTGACATAGATTTCGGCTTTCCGCCTATCTCTTGACGAGTTACCGAAAAATCGTCGTTATCTATGATGCAATTTCTATTTAGTGGTTATCCATTGGCGAGTTTATTTTAAAATTCTTATCACCCTGCTCTTTGATTGTAAAAGCTAATATCCCTCAGTGTCTTATCGGTATCAATTATTGTGAAGCGTGGATCTGAGCCCTGGTCAACTTCCGTGTTCCTAAACAGATGACACATGTGGACGTTTTGATGTTGATAGATATGACAGAGTGACTGTGGCGTCTGTTTAAAAAAGCACGAGATCAATACGACCTTTTAGCCGCGTGATTTAAGAGTTCACTCAAGATCCTTATGGTGTTTTAATTTATGGTGACCCATGCCCCGTTAAGATAATTGAATTTCCGTTGCCCCATTTCGTGGAATTATTGAGGGCCCTTAGAGTACGACAAACAAATCCTAATTTATTTGGTTCGAATCATCTGGAAGGTTTCTGCTATTTGCTATTGTCTGTTTTTTTTTTTATGACATTTGGGAATATGTCGGGTTTACATCAATTCGCCAATCGATAACCGCTGTTTATGATTTCCTGTTTCTTAGAATAAGAGTACTTCCACGAAAGAAAGGAATCGTGGAGTTCACAGGACGTAACATTGCTTTTATAGTCTTTTTTTCGCTTTATTTTAGTTCACGTGATAGCCACACATGTGAAAATTATATCCCACTTCGGTTTTTTGTTTCAGATTATCCAGAAATTAATTAGTAGAATGGTCGCCATGGAGGAAAATATTTTTTTAGGTAACTCGCAAAAAGGAGATTTACAAACTTTCAATAAATAAATTTGAAAAAATTACATCTTGTACTAAAATGTTAATAAAGAAACCTATACAAACAAAAAATTGATTGGGTTAACAATTTCTTTTTTAAAAATTTCAAAAAATCACCTATTTTTGAGCGCTTGCAACTTGAAAATAACGATAATAAGAGGTTTTATTTCGACTCAATTGGCAATTATATAAAGTTGACACAAACGTTACGACGTTTCGATCCTTGTTTCGGATCCTTATCAAGCAGTCTACAAAGCAATTTGGTCTAAAAGGTCATAATTAAAGTCATATTTTAAAATTAACAGAGCAAAGTTAAAAGCAATATATAATAATACCTACTAATAAAAAAGAACCATCACTTTCACGTTAAACCCATGAAGATTTTTACCGAAAAAATCATAAGTGTATAAAAATGTAGAATGTCGATGGTAGTGACTTGAATTGATGCAGTATATATGCGCAAATTAAAACCATTATGTCGTTGTAAGAAGTAGCGCATGTGTTGTCGAGGCGAGCATGTTCATGCGACTAACATTGAATAGACGGACGGGATTTAATAAATAAATTGAAAAACATCAGAAGGTTGTGAACATAAACATTGGTCGAACGAGAAACAAATCAAGCGATCGCCATAACATTGTCATAAATGAGATTTAAATTGTCCGTGTCTTTTTGAAGATTGATCGTATCGGTCTGTCTTTTTATGAAAAATGTCTTGGCTATTTCACGTTTTCTGGTGTTCTTCTCTTTATATAGTATTATCAACAATGGACCAGTCGAAATCGTGCCCATATATAACGCTATGCTTGCTGACCACAGAGTGTGGTTGCTGTCGTCTTTTTTGATGTCGTTACAATGTTCCTTTATGCGTGTTTGTAAATGACGTTTAGTCTGTCTTATATACGAAGCGTTACAATCATCGCAATTGATCCTATAAACCAGTTCAGGGCACGTATTATGAAACTTTTCGGAATGGATTCCGATCGGAATTGTTCAGTTATTTCTTAGATTTCTATTGTCTTTTCTAGGGAAAACGGAATAATTCCGATCGGAATCCATTCCGAAAAGTTCCATAATACGTGCCTAGTAGAGTGATCCGTATCGATCGAGTCTGTCTTTACCTCTCCTAATAATTAATGAGTATAATGACATCAAGTTTTTTAGGTATAGAGTATAAACTGCGTCCAGACCTACTTTATTTAATGTGAGACGAATGTCGTCGCTAAGTCCCTTTTAATATACGGTAATGCCACATAATTGCGTGCATCAATAAAGGCTACGTTGTTTCGGCTAACATTATCATCACGCATGTATATCGGAGCTTTTTTAATCTAACATTAATATGTTTATTTATGACCTGTCAATAACGCTATCGCAATACGCCATTTTAAATAAAATAGCGAAGTATTTACCTCGCATTACTCCACATTACCTCCACATTACCTCCATTACTTACGATCGCATTTGATACGGTACGTAATTCAACTTAACGCTCACAACGCTTGCGAGCATCATTCGTCCTTGTTTAACATTTGTGACAAACAACAAGGATGAAATGAGAGCGTTGCGAGCGTTGGACCCATAGGCTGCGTCCCTATATTCTCAAATTCTCAGAAAGGAATTAAATTCTTATCCTCCAGATGTGAATTTAATTCCTTGTTTATTTAACCTTCCATTGGAGACAATTACAATAACTGTGGCCCCTTGATTTGACGATGGTTTCTGGTAGTATTTTTTACGCTGAACAAAAAATTATATAGGTCTTATAGGATTAACTGCTTTAGTTTTTGAGATATACAATGTTAAAATTAAAAATAAAAGGACGACTACAATAACTTTGGACCCTTGAAATGTGTGGTTTTCAGAGGTATTTTTAACGAGACACACGGGAAAAATAGTAAAAAAATTCTATGATCAAAATATTTGTCTCTATTTCCAAATTTTTATTTCAAGTTTTTAGAAATAGGCTTGGAGTTAGATTAGTTTTCTTATGCGGGGGAGGGGCTCCGCCGCAGACGGATTACGATTTACGTTCAAAAAACGTAAACAAGACATTAGGATGAGATGATCCACCCCACTTCACCCTGGCTTGCTTATAGGGCGAAACAAGGTTTGTTATTGTACAGATCGGGTTTTAAACTTTCCATGCAAACCAAAATTCACCCCACCCATCCCTGCTTGCCGCCTACTTGTGTACTGTCTATACAAACTATTAAAGTATTATTTAAAAATTCATATTATTTATTTTTAACTTTAACACTGTATATCTCGAAAATTAGAGCAGTTAGCTCTATAAGACCTATATAATTTTTTGTTCAGCGTAAAAAATACTACCAGAAACCATCATCAAATCAAGACGCCACAGTTATCGTAATCGTCCCTTCCATTGCCCTCGTACGAAACAAACGTTCACATTTTATTTTTTTAATTGAATAGATGTGGCTTAAAAGTCGACTTTGAAACTTTTTGACTTTTTTCGCTTACAACCTTATAAATTTGCATGATTGTTTTAAAAAATATTGTTAGTACAATTTTTAATTAGATTAGACTTTGAAAGTATTAACGCGCGATATATCTGACAAAGATTTATGTTGCGAGATAATTTATAAATCAATATATCTATATATATAAAATAGAATGTCTGTATGTCTGTTCTTTATACACTCTTAAACTATTTGACCGAATTTTTACCAAAAGTATATAAAATAGGGGTAGAATTTCCCGGGGAGTGCTATAAACTGTATAGTTTTTCGTTGCCGATTTTTTTGGGAACCGGTATCCGAAATTTTTCATTACCGATCTTTTTGGAAATCGGTTACGAAATTTTTCAAATTTTTTGGGAAATAATTAAGTGAATCTTAAAGAATTGCATACGACGGAATTGAACTTCAGTCGATAAAAAAGTAATATTTTTTAATTTATAGCATTTTTGTGGATTGGTGTGTATGTATGTATGTTTGCTTAACTACTCATTCGTTAGTGGACCAAATTTTATCAGCCATTGCCTGATAAAGGAATTTTTTCGATTAAGGATATTAAAACACAAATGAAGTCGTTTGAAGAAAAACGACTCCCGGGCAAAGCCCGGGTAACCAGCTAGTTCTTTATAATAATTGGTGGAAGTCCGGAAGGTATTTAATATTGCATTATAAGCTTTTTATATATTTTTAATCTTTGATTATCTATTATTATTATCATTCTATTATCATACAATTGTCTAGCTATTTAATCTTTCCCGCTTTAAATTAAGATAACAAGACAGATAACAAGATAACAAGATAAAAAAATGGCAGCTGATTTGAGATATTATAAAAATGGTTCCCCCCTCCAATTTTGATGAGCTTTCAATATGTTGTTCTTTAGACGAAAAACGAAAATAAGGGACACGTATTTTTTTATACGTGCCCAATCATATATGTTTAGGGGGAAACACTTCTTTGAAAAGAATCGGTTTTTCTCTTTCGAGCCGAATATCTCTATAAACTATTATATAAAAGATAGGAAAAAATGGCAAAATAGAAATTGAATAGTTTAAAGAATGTCTTAACCCTTAAATGCCCCGCGGGGTCCAGAGGACCCCAGACCTTTTTCAATTATATATTTCCAAATGTTCCCGCCAAAAATGGAACTCATGGCTCTCTCTGATGATAGTTGAGTGTTTGAACTACCAGTGTGTACACTTAGGGCCTAAGCAGAATGGCTGTCTTTGGCAGTGGTTTATGCCTTAAGTCTTTGTCTTATGTAACGCACAATGCTGTATGTACAGTATTGTGCGTTAGGGTCTAAGCAGAATGGCTGTCTTGGCAGTGTTTTATGCCTTAAGTCTTTGTCTTATGTAACGCACAATACTGTACATACAGCATTGTGCGTTACATAAGACAAAGACTTAAGGCATAAAACACTGCCAAAGACAGCCATTCTGCTTAGGCCCTTAGCAGTACTCAGTTTACTGTCAGCAGCTGTTTAGAGAGGTTCAAAGTAGGGGTGGGGTCTGCAGTACCCCAGTTGGTCATTAACGTACTTCCTGTATCGGAGTGGTGAAAAATTTTTTGAGGTTAGTATGGTTGTGCACAGTGTTAATAATTTTTTTTCTATTATTACATTTATTTATACGTTTTTAAGATGGCGTATAGTTTGCGGAGTCAAAGCGTTAGAGAAACACTAATACGTAATGATGCGTATCAAGATCCGACTTTTCCACTTTTTAATCATATATTATACTTAGTAATACATTTTCTGTAATTGAAAACATTTTTTAATCAAATTTATAAAAAATATGTATGCCTGCAGCGTTATTTATAATGTGCTTTTGTATGAAAAAAAATTACACTTTACATTGCAAAATAAATACTTTTTTTTAACAATTTAATATCTCGGTGTTTTTTTTCCTTAAAATATACTATCTCAAGAGTACTCTGCTAAATTTTTAGGTCAAAATATTAAAAATTACAGATTTACGACTTATTTGTTTGGTAAAAACCAATATTTCAACTTTTTTGGCAATCTTAATTTTTTATACTATGTTGAAATTGAAATTTGAACAATATTAGCATTTTATACTCTTCTCTAGACCTTGAACAACATTGAAAAAAATTGTCATAACTAAAGATCAAAAAATCAATGAGTAAGGAGACATTTTTCATGCTGGGGTCTTTTAGACCCCTTATGACACTTACGAGATTCTTGAGAGGTGTGGCATTTAAGGGTTAAAATAGTGGCAAAAAAATTTTTTTATTTTTTTTAATATCTACCATTAAATATTTTTTTCAAAATTTTGAAAAGTTTTTATCACCAAATAAAAGATTATCTTTTTTTACGAATTCTATATATAATAAAATTATTTCTCGAAAAACTATTTTTGAGAAATAATTACAAACGCCTCTGTACACACGTTATCCGTGTCCGCTTATGAGCTCGATTCTTTACACACGTTCTGTTCGCATCTTCCTATCGAAGGTGACGGTGATAAATACATTTAAAAAACATTTTATATATATGGAGGGGTAAAAGTCATAGTGGTGGAAGTCAAAATTTTTAAAATATTGACTCGTGTGCATAGATGCAATTTATATGGACCATGGGGCATTCCACGCCAAATCACCGAGAATTTTTCTCGACCATTTTTGATTTGGCGGAAATTTTTTTGTGTTTTTACTAAATGAAAGTAGCTTCCATGATTTTTTTTTTAATTTTTATCTCTACCCATACTTGTTATGGATTTTTTCAAAAAAATGCAGTTAAAAATTTTAAATGCCTGTAATTTTAAGAAGAAAAAAGATATTGTAAAAAATAAGGTAATTTTTTTTCGTTTTTTACTGTACTTTTCAAAGAAAATATCGAAAAAATTTTTAATGGACAATATATGACTGTTTTATTTTTAAGATTTAAATAAAAAATAATGGGTGACGGGTGGGTAGAGCGCCAGATTCGTAAACCGGAAAACCGGATTCGAATCCCGTTAGGCTACTGAGAAATTTCTCAGCAAAAATGCCGTCCCCTCCCATCTAGCGGAGAGAGGTAACTCTGGATGGGAAAACTGGGCTCCGTCTTTTGGAAGAGACGTTAAGCAGTTGGTCCACCCATAGCCGTCGACCGCTATGAGATATTTCAGTGCTTGTTACTTTCACGCCGATTTATGTCGGCTACCTAAGTATGGCTAGCAACCAGCTTAGGGAATTAAATTGCTCACTCGGTCCTCCAGGTTGGGGGTTTTGGCAATGGACCAGCGACCCATTACTTGTAAAAATTAACAAAGTGCTAAAAATCCAAGTTTCCCAGGTCAGGAAGGGCTGGAAACTGGGAACCGGAAAGCGAAAGATGCTATAACACCGGATATATATATATATATATATATATATATATATATATATATATATGTATATATATAAGTAAAAAATATTTTTTTTCTCAATGCGACCGTTTTAATTTCTACCAAAAAATCTCACAAAAATCCTAGACTTAATTTCGAAATTTTTAAGCTATTGGTGAAATGGAATTTCAATAACTTCGATTTTTTAAGGGACTTTTTTTTTATTTTTTTTGTAAAACTCGAAATCTCCTATGTGTTCTTGTTCCTTCTTTTTTTGAATCGTATAACAATAATATTTCACCCATGAATGTCATATAACCCACCCCTCTGGGATATATGGCAAAAATGCAAGAGTTTTTAAAAGTTTTTTTTATTAAATACAAAGAATGAATATTTTATATTTCTATTTTTTTTTATAGTAGTATAGACAGTATAAAGTTTTTATTGGTATAATTCATTTGCCTTAAACATAGTAAATAGTACTTAATAAATTAAGTTTTCCTTAGCTGCGACGTATATACCCCTGAGTTACACCCTATATAAAAAGCTTATATAATGCAATATTAAATACCTTCCGAACTTCCACGAATTGTTATAAAGAATATATTGATTTATAAATAATCTCGCAATATAAATCATAAATTAATAAGAATAATAATATTTTATAAAAGATTTTTTTTATTTCACTCTTCTCATGCTTCTTTAATATATTTAATTATATTATGCATATACAATAAATTGTATATGAGAGTAGAGTGAAATAAAAAAAAGCTTTTATAAAATATTTTAAGAGATACATTTATTATACTATTAGAGAAGTGAATTTCTTATTTATATAATTGAATTTACAGATTTTTATTATAATTACAATTATATAAACAAAATTGTAGGAAAAAATGGTAAAATAGAATGGAATAAAAATAAAACTTGCTAAAAATAAAGTTGTTAATAATATTATTATTAAGAGATAGATAACCCGATAAACATATTATTTATTGCTTAATCCTAAACAAGAAATGATAACAAAATTGACAAATTAATTTATTGCACACTCACTTATATTTATATTTAGATTAACTTAAAAAGTGAGCGTACAATAAATATAATCAAATTTATAGTATTAAAGAGGTATATATGTTAGATTTCAAAATAAATAGATCAATGTATATTATAATTTTTCGTTTAGGTTAAGTAAATAATACGTTATCGGATTGATAAAATTATTTTTTATTATAAAAAATATAAGATACAGCCAGTACGAGCCGGCTAAAATAATCGGTAAAAGTGTAAAATTTAGAAACTCAAGTCGGTATTCATGCATAACCGGTTCTTATTTTAAGGCCGTCTTAAGTAATGTCTTAAGATGCGCCGCTAATACGTACGATTCTGTGATTGGTTCATAACATCTTAAGATCACATATAGTCTTATAAAAATAAGATTCGACTATAAATACCGGCCTTCAAAATTATATAATTGGCGACATCTACCGCTGTTACGTCACGGCTCGAATAAAAATAAAAAATAATGTAAACAGCGATATAA